>NC_044923.1:2956593-3029433 GCF_003576645.1 Ipomoea triloba | reverse complement strand
TATATATATATATATATATATATATATATATATATATATATATATATATATATATATATATATATATATATATATATATATATATATTATGTATACCTTTTTGGTCATTTTACATTTAACCGCTAATCTAAACAGCTAATTTAACCAAACATCTTTTTACAAACCGCTAATACAATCCATTGGTCAGACCCGCTAATACAATCCGCTATTTGATAACCGCTAACACAATCCGCTACCACTAACTTCTAACAGCTAATAACCAAACAAGCACATTGTCTTTATTTACTAATACACAAATATACTCGGTAACAGTATTTACTGTCAGTGGTGATTGTGAAAATACTTTAAACACATTGTTTTTACCAAACTTTCACTTCTACTATTGAAATATCTATAAGTCAATTTTGAATCGTTCTCATATTCTCCCAAAATACACCTAAAAACCGAAATAAGCATAATATGATTTTCTTCATTTTTTTTTTACAATGAGAGAAACTCTCATACATAATTTGAATATGTGTACACATAAGTAATAAATCACACTAATTTTTTATTTTTTTTTGATATAGCACAATCAAACTGAAAAATGTTGACAATAATCAAATCATGACCATATAATAATTTAGACCTATTCCTACCTAAATGAATGCTATCAAAAAATATATATTCACAAAAAAAAAAAGAAAGAAAGGAAACTCTTATAAAAAAATACACTGCCAAGTACCTTGTGGTCTGATGGCATTACCATTCGAAACGGAAGGTCTCAGGTTCGAGTTCCATCCCAATCAAGGATGTTGGCATTATCATGTTGTTTGAGCATATTATGTATAGATTAGATTGTAGTAATAAAAAAAAAAAAATACACTAAGCATTTACTATACGTCCTTAATATTGAATTATAATAACATTAATACTCCATGGAAGAGGTTGCTTCCACTCTCCAAAACAGTAGAAGCAGTCTCCCAATCAAGCAATCACTCTTCACAATCATCTTCTCCCTCGAATATTCACGCCCCGACCCGACCGAATCTTCGGCCGAGGAGAGGAATTTTCTGGGCAAACAAACAAACACTTGATGATGGATGTGGATCCCCGACAGTACGAAACCATTGTATGTATTTTTCTGATCAGGATAGGCCTCTCCAGCTCAGCTGGGTGACCATCCTAGCTTGTTCATTTCGGGTTTAATCGACTGGTTGCCAATTTTTGTTTGGATTTCCTTGCGAAGTGTATGCCTTCTAGTGTTGTTTTTGGGGGGTTTCTAGTTCTAATTTCAATTGGAATTGGGATTTGGAATGAACCTTTTTTGGGATGATGTATTGTGCCTTTAGTTATGGCGTTATTTGTGTTCAATTCTTTTATTGTGAAAGTGTATGTTTGGGCAACTGAAATTGAGTGTTTTTAGTGCAACTGAAATTGAGTGTTTTTTTTTATGATGATGGAAGTTAAAGTGGTTGTTTAAGGCAATGATTTGGGCTATTGCTGGATCACTAGAGAGTTTTAGATGTTTATAGAAGCATAGTTTTGGTCTTTCTAGACACAGATAATGGATTAATCTTTACTGGTCAGATTAAGGTTTAATTAGCTTATAGAATTGTTCACTATGTTAGATTGGTAGAGAGAATTGTTTTTTTATTAACTTAGTACTTCCTACTAAGGATTGAATGGTGACGGGATACTTGTGCCTTGATAGGTTATAAGATCAAAGGTTCATTTGCCATTACATTTAGCAAGAGATCAAGGGATCTGATATCGGTGGATTATGTGGAGTGCTAAACTTTTTTATGGTGGTCCCGAGTTTTGAAGTGCTTTTTAGCATAATGTTTCTGGATTTAGCTTGAATTTCACCGGTACTATTTTTTTAAAAATCTATTGTACTACTTCTGTAGGATGTCAGTGACAGTGATGTCCACAACATTGTTCTGTCGTATCTTGTGCACAATTGCTTCAAAGACACCGTGGAATCATTTATTGCCAGCACGGGGATGAAGCAGCCTGATTATTGTCTTGAGGATATGGAGAAAAGAAAAAGTAGGTGATCGGTCATATATCTTTTTGATACAAGAATTGCTTTATTTCTTGAACCTTGAATGATGTCAGTTGTTTTTTATCTGCATTAGAGTTTCACAGTGTTAGTCTCATCAACGAATATAGTCTCGTGTTGTGCTTCCCTTTTGTGTGAGAAACTACAATATATATTCCGCATCGGCTCATTGTATTTTTTCTGCATTATGCAACTTAAAATGACTTGCTGCTCTATGCTCTATACTAACTAATGTTCGTAGTATTTAACACAGAATGGTTGCATTCACTTACACCCATATGTGGAATGATAACTCCTTAGATGCTAGTTATATGGCACTGGCTGAAATGAGACATAGAGAACTTTGATTATTGTTCATCACCAAAGTTGAGGGATAAGGTTTCCTAGTTACTATGTCTAAGTCATGACAGTAAAAACTATATTTGCACGGAATTTGTTCTGAGAATCGCCATTAATGAAAAGTGAAGGATATTGGGCGGAGGCCGGTGAAGGGCCAAGTCCAGCACCCGGTGGCTAAGGGGATTGTTGGGCGGAGGCCTGAAGAGCCAAGTCTAGCACTTTGCCTCTCGAAAATGTGGTGGTATATAAGGAAATAAAGTTGCGCCTTCGCTACAATTCAATTCCCGTAAATACTCTTTTAGGTCTTCTATGCCACATGATGACATTTATGCACATCTTACTTTGTCCTGCTACGGATGCTTGATTTGTCATTTTTATCAAAATTTTGTTTTCAGGAATATTCAATTTTACATTAGAGGGTAATGTTCTGAAGGCCATTGAACAAACAGAACAACTTGCACCGGACTTACTGGAGAAAAACAAGGATCTGCATTTTGATCTATTGAGCCTTCATTTTGTTGAACTAGTATGCTCGAGAAAATGGTGAGCGGGACGACTGCTCTTTCCCAGAAAGGCGGATTTACTTCTTTAGACTGATTATATCTTTCTTTGCAGCACAGAAGCACTTGAATTTGCTCAGACAAAGCTAGCTCCTTTTGGGAAGGTCCAGAGTTACGTTGAAAAGCTTGAAGTATGTATATTCTCTAGAGATTATTTTAAGCTCCTCTACTTGTTCCTTAAATATTTTTAAGACAACGCATCTGTTGCTACAGGACTTCATGGCTCTGTTGGCCTATGAGGAACCAGAAAAGTCGCCCATGTTTCACCTACTCAGCTTGGAATATCGACAGCAGGTCGCAGACAGTTTGAATAGGGCAATCCTTGGTTCGGTTTCCTCCTTTGTCATTTTTGCAGTTCATTTTGCCTCTTTCCCCTAAAGAATGCTATTCATGTGCTCGCTTTTTGTCATGTCATGGGGATTGCAGCACACGCGAACCTCCCCAGCTATTCAGCAGTGGAAAGGTTAATTCAGCAGATAACAGTAGTACGACAATCCTTAAGCCAAGAACCTGGCAAGGTTTGATCCTTAACCTCTCATATCATCTATTCTCGCTGATTATTATATGGAAGTTTAGACTTTGTCATTACACGGCCTGTGGAAGTGAGGTTTATATCATGAAAACCATGCTTGCTTTGTGAGCCCTCACGATGTGGCATGCTATCATTTGCTAATTAAGAAAATGAATAAATGGGTGACAACATATTTAGGTAAATGATGACACGAGGGAGATGCTCATATACCATCATATGCCAGGGGTCATAGTGTACTGTGTACCCATTCTCAAACCCTATATAATGAATAACTGCCCGAGAATTTGTATTTCTGTTAACTAATCTTTAGAGAAAAGAACTAAGAGAAGCTGTGAATCTTGTTTGATAACTAATTTGTAAAGTTTCAATTTGGCGTACAATGGACTGATCCATATCTGAAGTTTAAGAGTAATATTTCCTTCAAAATTTACTTTAGCATAGATATCTAAGAAGCGGTAATTGTGTTTTGCCAATTTGTAGGAGGGCAATACGCCCTTTTCATTGAAGGACTTCCTCAAGAGCTAGCCATACAAACGTTTCGAGTTCATAGCCTTACTGGAATCGTGAACTTCAGTCCGCTTTGCTCCTTTGCTAACTTCAAAGAACTGTAGCCACGCTTTTGGTGCATATCGAGCTTTGGTTAGTTGTGATATACTTAGCTTTACTCGAAATATTGTTGCCAATTTTAGGTCTATTCTTCTCTGCTCTAGTAAACTTTCTTTATGTACTAGGCATGTTCTTTACCTTTAGCCAAAGAATCTATTCATTCCTCTAATGTCATTCACAATCCTTTGCTACAATTCATGGTATATTGGTGTGTATTGCAATGTGATTAGTGGATTTTATCTACAAATCATGACTCGCGCAATATAAGTTGCGATGTATATATATATCGATGACGAGAGAAACCCCATAACCCTTTCAGGTGTAGGTAAACCCCGCCTTGTGACCCTAATCGGCAAAGAACCACAAAGAAGTAAACCAACCTAAGTTACCCATAGCTGACCAGCAAGGATTCAAATTCGTGACCTTGTGGTTACAAGCCATCTTGGATGGGGTTACCCCAGTTGTGACCTATATTGTGTATAGGTGTATATAACTTTTGGTAAATAACATTATTCACCTTCATTGTAGTGGAACAAATGGTTTCACCAGAGAAAGCTACAGAAACAGAACATTATTATGCATTTGGTAAAGAAAGTTCATAATGTACACAACAAACAACATAGTTCAACTGCAGATTTTCACACTGCAGATACAGATGCCTCTTCCTTTGACATCCAATACCTGTTAATGAACCACAGCGAGTCACCTTCAACCGCGAGCCCGTCTTGATTGCGATGCCAACCAAAATGCGCGTGAGTCCTGTTCTTGATATCGAAGATGCCATGGCCAAAGCTGGCTTCACGGTAAGCAGAGTAACTCGGCTGTGGCTGTGTCATCCTACATTTCAAAATCGCACACTAAGAGCTAAAACTCGCAGGCATTTCACAAATGATAAAATTTAAGAATATATTGATGTATCACAACATACTCGGTGGCTAATCCTTCTGAATTCCCCCCGTCTCCTATAGTGATATAAACGGGGGCAGAGCTGTCGTTCTTTGGACTGCACAACCCGTTTACAATGTTGTAGGCGACATTTGATACACGTTCCTATTAAGCAAACATAAGATGGCATCAACCAAAGTCTCGTCTATTTTTCCTTCATTGCTAACTTGGATTTGGATAATAGGTGACAATGTTCTTTCCGTTTTAATCGTAAACCAGATAAAGCAAATAGATCGAACTATAGATTACTTAAATGATAAGTTGGCGAGCTATACTTACAGTTCGTTCGTAGGAGTGAACGTGACCAGCAAAGACAACATCGACTTTGTACTCCACGAACCAGGGTTCATATAGCACTCGCATCGTTTCCCCTTCCATATAGTGATGCACATAGCTACTATACATCGGGCAATGCATGAGCACGATTAGCCATGGCGTCTCGCTTCTGTTAACTTTAGGTAGTTCGCCTTGCAACCATTTCCACTGAGGAGTGTATGTACCTACAAAACGAGACATTCAAACTTACAAGATATCCTCAATGATCGAGGATTATCATTCATGCTAGCAATCATTACTCGTACTATCCAATAAACATTATGATGATACTTATTAGTCGTTAGCAGCAGCAACCGACACAAGTAAATTACATCGTAGATGTTAATGCTATAAATTCTTACCATAAGCTGAGTAAGAAGACATGACAATGATATGCGCTGAAGCTCTTTTTATCGAGTACCAAAGAGGAGAAGTACTCCCCGATGATTCAAATGGCATAAAAAATCGATGCGTGTAAGGTTTGAACGGCACAGTTTCACCCTGAAATAGAAACAAAATAGTTACATGATGTCTGAGAGAAAATGTTTCGATTCATCTCAGTTTAATTGTCAGACTCGTAGTTCTACTTCAAGAACTGCTCCTATTTTAAAATAACAAAAGATGCAAAGTACAAGGATACGATGTTCTAACTAGAAAAAAACTATATCAATAACGAAAATGCTTGCAATAGAAAACAAAATGGGGTTACTAATGGTTTATTTGAAAAGAATCTTAAAAGCAGATATCAAAGTGAAAACGAGGAAGTTGCAATTTTTCTCGTATAGGTAATGGTATGAAGATCCTTACAATATCGGGAACAAAATCAATTTCGTGATTTCCAGCAGTCCAAATCCACGGTTGATATGCAGTACTTCTCTCCACAAACCTTCCCCACGTATCCCATCTGTTGTTATCATGATTCGGATACCTATCCGCATACGAAAGGTCACCAACAAATAACAACGATTGTCCCTTTACAGGGTTCAATTCGTAATGCGTCAATGTGGTGTTGGAATCATAAGTCTGACCGAGATCCCCTGTTCATAACATCAACATAGCGGTTCAGAGTTAACCGAGGCAAATGCCGCTTTCATAAGCAGTTCATCAAGATACAGAAAAAAGATAATACCTATTAAACCAAACGTATAGGGAACATCCGGTCCAGGTTTTGGAGGAGTAACAAACCAAAACTGTCGTTTTGCATCCCCGGACCCTAGTTCATAATAGTATTTTGTATCATACTGCAGAAACAAGAGGAAATGACACACTTTACACGCTTGTAAATCTTTTCAATTGGTATATATTGATTAGCGCAAACTCTACAAATGGTTGCATCCCGAGCAATCATTTAAGGAGAGAAACCGCTACACACCTCTAAATCGTTGATGGTGCAGTGATGAATATAGCCGGATGTGTAATTATAATACTTGTAGGTCACAACGACGCCATCTGCACGCCTCTTGACACTGCTATTCTCGGCCCAATAAACCACCGTTTTCGAGCCAGGTTCCTCGGGTGTAACCCAAGAGATAATCACACCTTTCCCTTCATAATCCCCTTGTGTTATATGGACCTTCAAAACCAAATTCATCTCAACTAAAAGAGCACAACACAGAACCCAATATTTTGACAGAAAAACATTCCTAAGATATATCAGAAAGATCTTAAACACTATTTAGTATTTACTTCAAGAAATCCTCTTCTCTAATGCTCAAACCTTCAAGCCAACCAGTCATTTGTTGGGTAGGGTCACAAGACGGGATTTTACCCGGTGCAAACCCTCACACCGGGATCACAAGGCGGGTTTACCCTCACACCCTCGGATAGTGGCTGCGGGTTCCTCGTTACTCAAACAATAACAAAAAAAGCATCAAGCCAACCAATTTCTTATGCAAACCCACAAACATCTTTTGCCATATTGAAGTTTTCAAGTTAAAGAAACCAACAGCAAAGGAGATTAAAGCAGATAACTATGAAGAAATGCTGAAATCCAGATAAAATCACAACAAAAACAAAATCTTGAAAGAAAAAAAAAAAAAAAAAACCAATTAGGGAAGCAGGAGAGAACCTGCTGGGGGGCATTGTAACCAGGAGGGACTCTGAAGACATCACTATCCAAAGGCATATCATCAATATCTGAGGATTCTGAGCTCAACCCATTCTTCCTCGCATAGCTACTGGTAACCCCAGCATCACACAACAGAGAAAAACTCAAGATCAAGCCCAACCCCAAGCATAAAAATCCAAGCTTTAAGTAACCCATTCTTTTAGATTGGGATGAAGTTCCAATCTCAATCTCCTAGAAAAAAGAAACCAACTTTTATAAGAAATTTATAATATTAGAGTACATGGATTTGGGCAAGGTGCAAGAATATTCCACCCTCAAAGTTTGGTCAACTAGGTAGGGTGTACTTGAGGATTTCTTACAGGTATAGTTCAAGAAAGGGAAAGTGGAATCTCAGTCTGGGCAGCTCCCAGCTTCTGGATTGAAATTGGGGTTAATGGGCAGTATTGGGTTATTTGGGTAGTCATGTGGAGATGACAAGAGATTTGGCAAATTATGCCATCCACCACGGTGCACATAGCAATGTGCACCACGTACGTAAACGACGTCGTTTTGAGCATTATAAATTAATCGTCTTTTTTTTTTAGAAATCACGTTTCTCGTTTGGTCAGTCTGTGTATTATGTTAATATTCTGTGTATTCTAGATAATCGTTCTGTTCTGTGTATTTCAGGCAATCATTTTGTGTATTCTAGGCAACCGTTATGTGTATTCATGTTAGTAACACATGTTGTGATGTGTTTGTGCATTCGAATGTTTAGGAGGATGAGTTATGTGTATTTTGTGTCAATATTCTGTGTATTGATGTTATTAACACAGGTTGTGATGTGTTTGTGTATTCGAATGTTAGGAGGATGAGTTCTGTGTATTTTGTGTCAATATTCTGTGTATTCTGGGCAAACATTATGTGTATTCTAGGCAAACGTTCTGTATATTCTAGATAATGATTATGTGTATTATAGATAATGAATTCCATGGGGTCATTCGCGTCCGCGTCCACTAACATCGAAACGACATCGTTTTGGATCGTGGTGCACATTGCTATGTGCACCGTGGTGCAGGGTATAACGATTGCAAGAGATTCAAAGTTGTAATTACAAAGTCACTGAGTTAATTTTTATTTTTTTTTTTAATTTGAGTCAGGCAGCTATAGATAATTTGAATTTTTTAAAAATTTTATATTAAGTATTATTTTTTATATTTCATTTTGACCCGACCAATCTCACGAAATAAAGATAAAACGGTCTTTTACAATTTTTTTTTTTTTAAATTGCCTAATTAGTTAGATTGCACCACCTCAACTTTTTATACTTTCCACTAATGGTAAAGAATGATCTCCCCTAGCCGACAGCACTCTTGGACGACAGCATATGGCAGCAGCAGAAAATTCTGACAACAGTCCTGGGCGTAGCGTGCACATGGCGGGATCCTTCGTCAAGGGAATGGGCATGGCGTTAGTGTTCTGCAAGGGCTAAGGTGAAGATTTTGGCGTAAATGGTGAAAGGAAGGGAGAACTAATTATTGGGGCGGGAAATTCTTAAAAAGTCAATATTTTTTTAAACAGCGTTTTAGGAAAGAATTAAATTGACTACTATTAAAATAATTGAAGAATCGAATTTGTTCAAATGGGAAACCATGAAGTACATTGTATATCTGCTAATAATTGAGTAACTAAAAGTAAAAATTTTCTTTACTCTATAAATGATTGACATGGATAGATTTATAATTCTAGCTATTAGTTGAAAAATTTGAAACATAAACTTGCTGTATTTCAAAAACCAGTAACGTGGACAAAGTTTGGATCACTAGCTAGCTTGCGTCTAATTAATTATTGATAAGATGTCCTACTCAAACAGCCGTCGCATGCGCATTTGCAGACTTTGATTTCTTCGCACTGAATTTATTATATTCATTCAGGCGATGAAACTGATCGATCAAGTCAATGAAGAACTAACTGGCCGGAAATGATCTTCCGTCTCCTGCTTTCCGTTTTCCTCTTCTTTCCGTCGGCGGCAGCGGCGGCGTCACTGGCAAAGCCGGGCTGCGAAGAGTGGTGCGGAAACGTCTCAATTCCGTTCCCTTTCGGAATCGGTGAGGGCTGCGCTCTCAATCCATGGTTCTTAGTAAAATGCGATAATAGCAGCAATAATCCTCCCAAACCATACCTAACCTCATTCCTCCCAATCGAGCTCCAAGGATCAGTGGTGGCCGTTTCGCTACAGAACCAAACCATCACCACTCTAAAATCCGTTATCAATTTCTGCGATAATTCCGCGGGTAGGTACGCCATCACCAACGGCACAGATCTCTCCGCCTCCCCCTTCTACTACTCCAAATCGCGCAACAAATTCCTGTTCGGCGGTTGCGGCAACTCCCTGCTCACTCAGAACTCCGCCGTCCTCGCCGGCTGCACCGCCATTTGCGGCGAAAACATCAGCTCCGGATTGACCGGATGCTACGGCATCGACTGTTGCGAGAGTCCCATTCCCTTCGATCTGAGCTCCTACAGCGCCAATTTCACAAATTCGGGAATCCAGAGCGGCGCCAACCCCTATAATCTCTCGAGATGTAATTCCGCTTTTTTGGTTGATCAGAGATGGATTCCTAAACAAAGTACCTCATTGTTTTCTGATTATGCCCCCGTTGTATGGATTTGGACGGTTCAAGCGAAGGATTTTCCGGCGGCCACCATCTGCCGCACCTCCGATGATGCTGCCGTTCAGCTGGCCGACGGCACCTCTGTATCTAACTTCCGATGTGACTGCCCAACAGGGCAGGAGGGAAACCCATACATTGCTCATGGTCATGGATGCCAAGGTAAAACTTAATACATTAATATTAAATACTCCACACCATTTTTTTGTGATACTTGCTATTTATTAGTTAAACTGATTATTTTTTTAAATAATTTTTACTTAATTTTATTTTTATTTTATTTTTTTTGTGTGTATAATTATACTCTAAATATATAAATTTTGTATATTAATACTAAACTTAGGCCCTCACAAAAAAAAAAAATACTAAACTTAAAGCAAAAACTGCGTGAGACCGTCTTACGGAATTTAATATGTGAGACATGTCGAGTCAACATAATTTGGATTATAATTAGTATTATGAGTTAGTCTTTGATTGAGTTAATATTTAGACACATTATTAAATTGTAGCTAATACCATTTCTAAATGATCAGCGTGTGCCAGTTGCGGACCCGACCCTATTACCTCCCGGAAGCTGTCCATATTTGGAAGTAAGAAATTGTTCTTTTCTCATTATTACTAATCATGACTATGAAGTTAGAAAATATATTTTCAACTGACTTAGCATACTGACTGCGAGTTTCTTTATTGTAAAAAAAAAACATATTTTCAACTTTACAAAATTGTGTTATGATCCAACAACAATTTAAATGAAAATGTAAAGATGGTTAGTATTTTAGGTTTGTTTAAAAAGCTAAGGTCATTATCAAATCCTTCAGTTGACTCCTATTACGATTTATTTTCAAACAACGTGACTCTTTCTACTTAAACCAATTACCATTATTAAGTATTTGATTCCAATTATCATTTCAATTTCAATGTTTGAACCGAACACATTAAAGTACTATTACATCACATTGAGAATGTATTTTTGATAATGCAATAATATGAAGAGGAAATGATGTTGTGTGACTATTGACTAATACTACTCAAATTTGTGACAGGCATACTGATAAGTGCAGGCATACTAGTCTTTGTATTATGTACCTTTTTCTTGTACAAAGTGGTGAAGAAGAGAAGGGCAAAGAGAATTAGAGCCAAATTTTTCAAACAAAATGGTGGCTTGTTATTGCAGCAACAATTATCATCCAATGAAGACGACGTTATTGACAGAACAAAGCTTTTTACTGCAAAGGAACTGGAAAAGGCCACTGATCGCTTCAATGAAAATCGGATCCTAGGTCGAGGAGGTCAAGGAACAGTGTATAAGGGCATGTTAGCAGATGGCAGGATTGTTGCTGTTAAGAAATCTGTCCGGGTAGATGAAAGCAAAATCGAAGAATTCATCAATGAAGTTGTCATTCTTTCGAGGGTGAACCATAGGAATGTGGTGAAGCTATTGGGGTGTTGTCTCGAGACAGAAGTTCCACTCTTAGTTTATGAATTTATAACAAATGGTACACTTTTCAGCTTGATTCATAGTGACAACCTTAACGATGAGTTTCCCTTCTCGTGGGAGATGCGACTAAAAATCGCAACAGAGGTAGCTGATGCTTTGGCTTATCTGCATTCATCGTCTTCCATTCCAATCTTACATCGCGACATCAAGTCTAGCAATATCCTTCTAGACGAGAAGTACCGAGCTAAAGTGTCAGATTTTGGAACTTCAAAGTCCATTGCCATTGATCAGACTCATGTCACTACTCAAGTGAAAGGAACATTTGGCTACTTGGACCCTGAGTATTTTCAATCCAGTCAGTTTACTGAAAAGAGTGATGTCTATAGTTTCGGAGTCGTATTGGTTGAACTTATGACGGGAAACAAGGCAATTTCTTTTGCGACAAATGAAGAAGAGAGAAGTCTTGCCACACGATTCCTTTTGGCTATGGAGGGGAATCGACTCTTCAAGATTCTTGACAAACAAGTGTTGGAACAAGGCAAAAAGGAAGATCTCATGGTAGTTGCAGACCTTGGTAGGAGATGTTTGGACTTGAATGGAAAAAAGAGGCCGACCATGAAAGAAGTGGTAGCAGAACTAGAAAAGGTTAAATCTGGCACAACTTCATCCGTGACAAAGAATTTTGAGGGAAAAAGGGTGTGGGAGATTGAAACAACTACATTTTCTGAAACTAATTATACATGGACAACAACAGAGGAGAATTGCAGTACTACATCATTAGACGCACACCCGTTATTGTTCGATACACTGTGACATTGTTTAATCGATAGTATTTTTGACATGCACTAATTTTATGTAATTGTTGTTAAATTGGATTAAATCGTTACATTTGATAAGTTTGATAGTCTAATGTTTAGGCATTACGCTTCTCCTCAGAGGTATGTTACAGAAGAAGCATTATTGGGAATCAAGATCTCTAGGAGAACCAAACAGCCAACAACAATCTTAAATCAACCAAAATTAAACAAACAGCAACCTTATTACTTCAATTCATGAATGATTTCACATTCTACTGCAGACACAGATGATGCATTCTTGGAAGCCCAGTGTCTGTTAAGAAGCCACAGTGAATCAGCCTCAACCGCGACTCCATCTTGGTTGCGATGCCACGCAAAATAAGCATGAGTTCTGTTCTTTATGTCGAATATGCCATGCCCAAAGCTCGCCTCGCGAAATGCAGAGTAGCTCGGCTGTGGCTGTGTCATCCTGCACACATAACCGAATGCTCAGAAGTAAGGCCTACTGTCAGTTTCTGCACTATAAACACATTATTGCTGTATATATATATCTTAAGTTCTTAACATACTCGGTGGCTAATCCTTCTGAGTTTCCCCCGTCGCCTATGGTAATGTAAACAGGAGCTGATTCGTCGCTTACAGGCGTGCACTGAGCATTCACAATGTTGTATGCAACGTTTGATATGCGTTCCTGTGAAGCAAACAAGTGATATGATGCAATGAAATTAAACAAACCCTTCACCCCTGCTTTCATTTCTAGCTCAGATTTGTCTGATTAGTACTAAACAGCACAAGATTAGTACTCAAGAACTGTGGAAATCGAACAACATATGACAGTTTACTATGATGAACTAAATAAGCTTTGTGATGAATATACTTACAGATCGTTCGTAGGAGTGAACATGTCCAGAAAACACGACATCCACTTTGTACTGGACAAAATAGGGCTCAAATATCACACGCATCCCTTCCCCTTCCAAGTAGTGAGCTTCGTAGCTGTTGTATAATGGAGAGTGCACCAGCACAATGAGCCAAGGCGTCTCGCTCCTGTTAACTTTTTTTAGTTCACTCGTAAACCATTTATACTGTGGAGTGTATTTAGCTACCAAAAAGAAAAAAACACAAAGACAGCCAAACCTTAGTACTGTTTTACAATTTTACAGCAGCAGTGAAACTCGGTACTATTTCAAGGCTATAGATTCTCACCGAAGCCTGAGTAAGAAGACAGAACAATGATATGTGCAGAAGCTCGTTTTATGGCATACCAAAGTGGATCACCGCTCTCTGATGCTTCATGTGGTGTAGGATACCGATTTGTAAAAGGTACGAAAGGTTGATATTCACCCTGAAACCCCAAAAAGAAAAAAGGCAAAATCTTTAATTGATTCAAATCTAGCTAAGTGATTTGCACAATTAGGCAAGTAGGTAGTGGAACGAAGACCGTACAATATCAGGAGCATAATCAATCTCGTGATTTCCTGCAGTCCAAATCCAAGGCTGATATGCAACGCTTCGCTCTGAAAACCTCCCCCACGTATCCCACCGGTTGTTGTCATGATTCGGGTACCTATCTGCATACGAGAGGTCACCAACAAACAACACTGTCTGTCCCTTTGCTGGGTTCTGTTCATAATGTGTCAATGTGGTGTTGGAATCATAAGTCTGACCAATATCCCCTGTTAGGAACATTTAACATATTACATATACCTCGAGTTCAATACATACTTAGGCAAATATCTCTGTCATATGATGTTCAGCAAGATACATTTAAACATACCTATCAAACCAAATGTATATGGAACATCAGGCCCCGGTTTGGGAGGAGTAACAAACCAAAACACCCGGTTTGCATTCCCCGACCCTAATTTGTAATAGTATTTTGTATCATGCTGCAGTTATAAGAGAATGACAATAGTTTAGTGATATTGTCATTCCATATATCTATAGTTCTATACTATACACACCAGTCATAACAAATCCTATGCAATATTTGAAGTGAAAACCTCTAAATCCTTGATGGTGCAGTGATGAATATAACCCGAGGTGTAGTTGTAATACTTGTAGGTTACAACAGCGCCAACTGCGATTCTCTTAGCGTTGCTATTCTCAGCCCAGTAAAGCACTGCATTCGAGCCAGGTTTTTGTGGTGTGGTCCAAGAGATAATCACACCCCTCCCTTCATAATCCCCTTGTGTTATATGAACCTAACAGACCACCAAAATCCATTTCAGCACAAAAGGGCACAGATGTAACAAATATCTTGAACACTATCTTCTCCAAGAATCCATCCTCTTTTCTAATGCTCAAACCAGTTTCTTGGGCAATATATCTACAATATTGCCCCAACTTACTATCAATTGTTATACCATGGGACCAGAGCTCATCATATTGCATTATGAACTCTGATACAAAAATTTTGTACCTTCAGTTAACACATTCTGTACATATAAACAAATAACATGATAATTGCTAACACATAATATGATAGCTACAGATACAGAAACTGTCAAGTACAGGTTCAGAATGTGCATGTAAACTACAGATACAGAATACTTTTGGATCAGGGTCGACAATGCAATATAAGATAGACACTGGTCCATGGTATAATTTGACATCCATTACACAGTTCAAGAACTCAATAATTGTCAGTCACAGAGATGAACATTGGAACATTAAACTAGTGAGCTCAAATCATGGCTATAATATAGTATATTTCAGCCAAGAAACATCAAAATCTCCATGATATTACCTAAAAATCAAATCTTTAAAGAGAAGAAAATGGGGGAAACAAAAGACAACCTGTTGGGGGGCATTGGAACCAAGGGGGACCCTAAACACATCACTATCCAAAGGCATATCAACATCTTCAGGTTTGGGCGAAGCCGATAGACTCTTCCTCACATAGCCACTGGTCACTCCACCATGGCACAGCTGAGTTGTGTTCAAGATCAAACCCAAGATTAAGCACAGCAGTCCAAGCATCATGTGCATTGTAGTATTCTTCTGGTTGCAACGTTAATAACGTCCCAGAAAACCAAACATACAAGAAAAATTTCAAGGTTTTAGGGTGAACAAGATAGAAAGAAACTAGCTTGCCTGAAAGCTAGGTACTGAATGAATGTGCAGCCTTGATGGAATTTATAGCATGGGCTTTGATGCTTATACATTATTTAAATGGAAATGTTAGCTCCAACTTCGATCTTGACAGTGTTTTCATACATTATTTAAATGGAAATGTTAGAAAACTCTATCAGACCTCGAGAACGCAAATTATCTTTATGAATTCTATTACATGTACACTTAAATTCTACGCTGGTTAAGTGTTTACAGTAAAAATTTGTAAGAGGGAGTAGAAGTTGATAGTAAGAAGTGGAGTACATATATAGTATTTTTTTTATTATATATATACATTAGATTTTCGCTTAAGGCCAAGCACTCTATCAATCGATCGTTGTTGACTCTGCCTATAAGGTATTCATCTCCGCATTCTATCAATCAATCAGTCTAGCATAAGCTGAAATGAAAAATACTTCATGCACCCCTAAAAACGTACTTAGAACTTTTACTCCCACTTGTATTCACATTTGGTTGGAGGAAAAAAAAATGGATAAACATCTTTGACCTCCCTATTAAATGAAACAATCAAAACATGTCATGTCATAGAAAGTAGAAAAATGAGAGTAAGAATTGAGAGTAATTAAAGAATTGCTCAGCTGAAATATTTAATGTATAAAAAAAGTACTTTAATTTTTCACCCCATGCATTGGATAAACTTCATAGTTTACAAAAGATAAACTGCACTAGAAAAACTCATGCCACGAGTATACCTAGAAGAGTGTTAACAATAATTGACTTACTTCTTTTGAACTGTTAATATTTTAATCTCTCATTAAAATATTACTTCTTCTATTTCATTTTACATGTTATGTTTATTATTTATTGTTCAAACCAACTCTTTTTCATTGGTTATATTTTTAATTATTTTTAAATTTGATTTTTTGTTTTAAATATTACTTTTATTGTAGTTTCTAAGTATACACATTTTATATACTAATAATAAAATTAATATTATGAAAAATTAAATTAAAAATAACTTCAACTCGTTAACTGAGTCAGACAAATAAAATAAGGCGGAAAGAGTATTATTTTATCAACCTCGAAGAAATACATGTTATTATTTAAGGGATGCAATATCAATTACAATGCATGCATGCACAAATTTAAGGGTGTGATTGAATTGGCAAGGGACTCATCCATCCTTAATTAAAGATCAAAAATTCAATATTTGGCATTGAGTATGGAGCAATCTTAAATCTCCAGACTAGTTCGAAAATTCTGGGTACACAAAAGAAAAAAACAAACAAATTTAATCATATAATAATTAATAAAATGAAAACTTAAAATTATTATTGTAGCTCAAGCGAAACGTGTATTATTAGTTTATTCCTGGGAGTATCTTGTATGATTGTATCCATAGAAAATGATACGATTTCTGAATTAAAATATGTTATAATCTAGATCTTGATCAATGTGCCATAGCCCATCTCGTTCACGTGGCATATATATTTTTTTAAAAATAATTTTAATTTGAAAAATTATATATTTAATTTATTTTTTATTGAAATATGAATCAAATAGGTCATCCAATTACACACCAAATAAAATTAGACCACTGAACTCAAAAAAATTACAATTAGGTCTCTGAACAACACAAATTCATGCAATTTCACAAAACATGACATGTTTACCTTTTGATAAGCCGATGTGCTGGTTATTGAATTTAAAATTAAAATTTTAACTTTTATTTTAATAATTTTAAATAATAATAATAATAATAATAAAAGGTCAGAGACCCCTTCGTCTCCGACCTGCCATGAAAAACCCTACGCCTCCATGGCTGGCCGGAGACGAAGGGTTCTCCATGGTAGGCCTAATTATACAATTGGGTATAATTTGAGGATCTATTTGACCCTTATCCCAAAAGGCTTGTTCGGACCGCAACAAATTATACAATGAACCAAAATTCATATTTTATTGTGGACATTGATATAAAACGACATACAAATTATGTACTTATATTTAATATGTCATGTATTTTCAGTTAACATATTATATATTTGTAAATAAAGTGAAAGTACATAATATTAGTTGTAGGTACACAATGTTGAACTATAGAAATAATGTAATAACGACATTTGTTTGTTTATTTATTATACATATTTCATACTCCGCATGTAATATCCCGCAATTCAAAACGAACTCGATTGATAAAGATGCTGTCAAGAATGAATTCATGACTTTTTGGTACAAGAATCATACTCCACCCAGGTCAGTAGGTCACCCCTTAAGGACATTGTGGACCTTTGTGGTTATTGTTGTTAGTTACAAATTGTGTAATAAATAATACGTAGTAATACATAATTGCAAGTTTATTAATAGGTACTACAGATTCTACAGCAGTTGCTCAGATCCTTTATTCTCTAATGGAACAGAAAGCTTCAATTCTTCACAGAGCTACAGAAGAAACAGCAATGCCCATTCAGATCTTTATAAGTAGGATCAAAGCAACCAATCAACAAGAAACATACATAGTTACATACATTAACCAACACAAACATGAATGGTTTTTTCACATTGCAGACACAGATGATGCATCCTCGGACGCCCAGTACCTGTTAAGAAGCCACAGTGAATCAGCCTCGACTGAGGCCCCATCTTGGTTGCGATGCCACGAGAAATGGGCATGAGTTCTGTTCTTTATGTCGAATATGCCGTGCCCAAAGCTCGCCTCGCGAAACGCAGAGTAGCTCGGCTGTGGCTGTGTCATCCTGCACACACGAAAAAACCCGATGCTCAGAATTTAAGGCCTGCTGTCAGTTTATGCATTCTAAACACATTTCTGTATGTATATATGTTAACATACTCCGAGGCTAATCCTTCTGAATTTCCCCCGTCGCCTATGGTAATGTAAACTGGGGCTGATTCGTCGCTTACGGGTGTGCACTTCGCATTCACAATGTTGTATGCAACGTTTGATACGCGCTCCTGTAAAGCAATCAAGATATATATTTAATATATGAAATCTCTATAGATTAGGCAGTCTTAGGGATTAAGGTAGGTAGGCATATGGAAACTTATTTCCTATTCCTATTCTTCTAGCACCTATTTATAGGGCTTTGTATTCTCTTTTCTATATGACAGTATAAAACAGCATATTCAGAAATCTTCTCTTTACTTTCATAACATCATGAAACAGAGCTTCATCTGCTTTCATTTCTAGCTAGGTTTTGTCAGATTAGTAGTCAAGAACTGTGGAAATCGAACAACATAAGGCAGTTTACAATGACGAACTAAATAAGCTTTGTGATGAGTATACTTACAGATCGTTCGTAGGAGTGAACATGTCCAGAAAATACGATATCCACTTTGTAATAGACAAAATAGGGCTCAAATATCGCACGCATGGCTTCCCCTTCCATGTAGTGAGCTTCATAGCTGTTATACAATGGAGCGTGCACCAGCACAATGAGCCAAGGCGTCTCGCTCCTGTTAACTTTTTCTAGTTCACTCGTAAACCATTTATACTGTGGAGAGTATTTAACTACCCAAAAACAAAAACACAAAGACAGCCAAACCTTAGTACTATTTTACAATTTTACAGCAGCAGTGAAACTCGGTACTATTTCAAGGCTATAGATTCTCACCGAAGCCTGAGTAAGAAGACAGGACAATGATATGTGCAGAAGCTCGTTTTATGGCGTACCAAAGTGGATCACCGCTCCCCGATGCTTCATGTGGTGTAGGATACCGATTTGTAAAAGGTACGAAAGGTTGATATTCACCCTGAAACCCCAAAAAAGAAAAAGGCAAAAACTTTAATTGTTTCAAGTCTAGCTAATAAGTGATTTGCGAAATTAGGCAAGTAGGAACTGGAACGAAGAGTGTACAATATCGGGAGCATAATCAATCTCGTGATTCCCTGCAGTCCAAATCCAAGGCTGATATGCAACGCTTCGCTCTGAAAACCTCCCCCACGTATCCCACCGGTTGTTGTCATGATTCGGCCACCTATCTGCATACGAGAGGTCTCCCATAAACAACACTGTCTGTCCTTTTGCCGAGTTCTGCTCATAATGTGTCAATGTGGTGTTGGAATCGTAAGTCTGACCAATATCCCCTGTCAATAACATAAACATATATACAGTGAGCTAAAAAAACCCGAGGCAAATATCTCTCTTACGCGCTGTTAATCAAGTTTCAGCAAGAACATAATACCTATCAGACCAAATACATATGGCACATCAGGTCCAGGTTTGGGAGGAGTAACAAACCAGAACTGGCGTTTCGCGTCCCCAAATCCTAATCTGTAATAGTATTTCGTATCATACTGCAGTTTCAAGAAAACGGGATTGTCAAATTACTGATCTTGCCATTTATACACTAGCTATACACAAAACACTGCCTAGCAGTCATGATAAAATCGAAAAGGGATTTTCATCCTACTCAACACTCGAAGTAAAAACCACTACACACACCTCCAAATCCTTGATGGTGCAATGATGAATAAAAGCCGAGGTGTAGTTGTAATACTTGTAGGTCACAACGGTGCCCATAGCACGCTTCTGAACTTTGCTATTGTCAGCCCAATAATACACTGTATTCGCCCCGGCTTTATCATAAGGTGTGGTCCAAGAGATAATCACACCCCTCCCTTCGTAATCTCCTTGAGTAATATGAACCTTCAAAACCCAAATCCATTTTAGCACAGAAAGGCATTGCCAAAAACAAGAAAACGGAAAATTCTTTACTTGTGCATTACTTTGAGTTGGACACAGAGAATGGAAGAGTTGAAGTAAACACAGCCAAATCAATGCTTACATAACAAATATCTTAAACATTACATCCTCCAAGATCCTTGGGGCAATTAAGTATCTTTGTTAAACTAAGTTAAAAGCTAACAACTTTATAAGGGAAAAATGCATTTTTAGTCCCTCAATTGTTCCTTACTACTAGTTTTAGTCCCTAATTGGTTTACCGTTGCAATACACACCCCTAACTCTTCAAAAAAACTGCAATTTAACCCTTGGAGCAACAAAACTATTAAACTTTTACTTAGTATACGGATATTTTTAAATTTTATTATCTTTATTCTTTATAACATTTTCGGTTTTGATATTTCATCTACAAAACAGAGAATTGACAACATTCTTCCCTAAAATTTTCCTCTTTGATTGTGGTACATTGTCCCTATTTCCCCTACATGAACCTATTAAAATCAAGTTTTTTATTTTAAAATTTACTAAGTTAAAGCTTACAACTTTATCATCACTAAGACAACCAAACATCCAGTTCAACCTCAATAATTGTTGCAGAGATGAATACTACCAATGGTGTGTTTGGTTGACATGTTTAGCTATCAGGAATGCGTACCAAAATCAATGTTATTGTTTGGTTGACAAGCTTTTAGAACCCTACTATGAGTTTTGATTACCTATTAATTGCAAAATCCATTCCTTAATAAAATAAGGTTTCATCTCCCTTCCTCCTCCGCTTCCCCAACTATTAATAATCATTCCAATTCCACCCTACTACCAAATATGCAAAATACCTTTACCAAAACCTAATACCATTACCAAGTATTTGATAGTCATTTCGATTCCAATTCCCATGTGCGAACCAAACACCCTAAGAAATGCAGAAATCTTAACTGTAACAAGAAAGCATCACAAAAAAATCCTTAAAAAGAAAATGGGGTTTCAAAGAGGAAACCTGTTGGGGAGCATTGTAACCAGAGGGGACAGCAAACACATCACTATCCCATGGCATATCAACATCCTCAGCATTGGGCAAAGCCGACAGACTCTTCCTCACATAGCTACTGGTAACTCCAGCATCGCAAAACTGGGTTGGATTCAAGATCAACTCCAAGATCAAGCACCACAATCCCACCACCACCAACCTCATTCTTCTGCTCCGATCCAACCTTAACCTCCCAGAAAAAAAAAATTTCAAGATTTTAGTACTCAATGTTTAGCTTTAGCAGGATAAGGAAGAAACTGGAATTCCTACCTGAAGGTTACTGAAACTTAAAGGAATGAGCTTGGGAGGCTTGTTGGACAAGCGCGATATTTTATAGCGCGAGATTGAAGGAAGAGCGCTGGTTAATCATACTTCTTGCATGTTTAAGACAAAGAAAATTGAAGGTGGAATATTAATCTCCGGTTAATGTCATTGAATTAATGAATCTTTGTCGCTTTGTGTTTTGTGTGGTAAAAATATCTCCATATGGATCCCACATTCTCAAATCAATCATATACGGATATACGGAGTATATTTTGGATTAGTGGACCAAACTCAAAGTCATTAATAGATGATCTGTATTGTATAAATCCCTCTTGTTATCTTAATCGATGAAGGACAACAAAGGGACATATATTTTACACTTTATTTACGAAAAAGTTTAAGGGGTGTTTGGTAAATAGTTATTTTTTTAAATATAAAAAAAAAATAGTTGTTAGCTGAATGCGTTTGTGACTTTGACTAGTTGATAGCATTAGTTGATTGTAGAAAGATATTTGGTAAGTTAGCTGATAGCGGATTACACACAAAATGACTTTTTTAAAAAACTATTCAAAGAAGCTGGGCAACTTTTTAAATTTTAGCATTTTGGAGCAATAAACTGTTTTAAAAAACTAATTAATCAAACACTTATATTCATTGTTTAACCAAGTCAAACAACTAATAATTGTCAAATAAGTTAAAATTGACTAATATTAATTAACTATGTTACCAAACATGACCTAAAATTGCTACCTGAATATGCCTTCCTAGTCAAACATACCTTATAACTCTATTCAATATCATTCTTCTTCTCATCCTTCTATCTCAGATGAATTTCTCTCTTTCTTTTTTCCTCGACCACATTTTATGTGTTTAATTCAAATAATTAAAGATGATTCAGGTTATTTATATTCATACAAATTTGTACAAATCATTCATTTAGCCCAAAATAGATAATTAAGTAAGTGAAACATGATTCTTATACAAAAAAATAACGAATTCAATTATTGTCAACACTTTCTTAGTTGAACATGTCAATAAAATGAGTTTCTCTTGTCAACAAAATGAAAAAAAGAAAAAAAAAACAATTATCTTGTGGGATAGTTCAAGTGATCGACCAATAAACCTTTAATTCTACTTCCCCACTAAGAACCTATAGTCATTAAGGAATTTTGATGAATTAGTCGTGGGGAAAACTTCGTGTGCAAAAGTGTACCGCGGCGAGGAATTTAGTACCATTTTGGAAACTTGAGATTTTAGTTCCTTCATGATGAGTTTCGGAACGCGTTTAAGATTGAGAATATAGTCCGTCAAAATTGGAAATTAAAAACTGTGTTATATACTCCGTAATTTTTTTTAAAGAAGAAAAAAAATCAATCATCAACATGTTGAAGCCACTAGCTATTTAACACGTGTCAGGCTAACTAGGGGGGTACACCAATCATTTACTATCAACCAATAAATTATGGTACTTAATTTCTTGTGGTCCGACATGTACCCACGTGACCACGTCTTCGACAATGATTTATTTACGCACGCGGAGAAAAATAATTAGATTGGATGACTTTATCTAGGTTCCTATTGACTGGGAGTAATGATATATATATATATATATATATATATATATATATATATATATATATATATATATATATTAGTATTTTGCAATATTAAAATATTAATAAATAAAAATAATTAAAATGTATAATTCAAATTATATATACACAAATAATATATGTATTTTATACACACATATATTGTTGGATTGTGCACTATGGTAAAGAGGAAAGCAGAACTGAATTGAATGTTATTGAAAGGGGAACGAAGTTTACAAAATGGAATGAAGAAGATGAACTGTTCTGTGTATCTTAGTGCTATATATACAACGAAGAAAGGAACTAATATTCACAATGAATTGAATTTACTTTGGTGCCCTTATCACCTTTCTTCTTTACGCATGTATCCTCAACACCCCCCGTAAGCTGAGCATGCAAGTCTTGTATGCCCAGCTTATAACGAAACAGAGAGAGACTATATTCAAGCTTGTTTCAACTGCTCCAGCCCTACTGCATTCAGTGAAGACATGAACAAATGTAATGTAATTAGGCACCACATCTTGGGTTTTTCTTGTCATGTCCTCAAACGAATCCAGTTCCATGTTAGCATGCCTTTGATGAACATAACCATCAACCAAATCATTCCAGGTTATCAAGTTTCTCTTGGGTCTTTCATAGGATGCTCTCTCGCAATCCTCAATGCAAGCCTTTACAACAAATGCAACCATGAATTGTCCTTCCCAGCTCAAATGCAACCAACCCAGCAGAAGCATAAGCACACTTAAAACCATGAAGAGATCAGTTTCATGCTCTTTGCCATTACTGCTACAGAAAAATACATCTTCATTATATTTGTTCTGGTGAAGACTTTGAAATCTCATCTTTAATAATTGTTCTTCAAGTTCAACTAAATCCCCCTTTTCTCCATCAGTGGCACTTTCTTTTGCATTAGAACAAGACTTAATCAGAGTAGTCCTCTCTTCCTTCAAAATCCTATCCATCTGAGTATAGTCAGGAACCACTATACTCTGCTCAATATCAATCTTAGCAGGAGAAATTTGAAACTGAATCACAACATTCTTAGCTTTCTCAACTCGAGTCAGGTCATTTATCATGTTGAACAGGAACTTCTCGTCATCTCTATCAAATTCAAATTGAGCAGCAAAGTGGAAAACAACTGAAAGCATCTGCATCTCTATCAATCGAAGTTGCTGGATATTTGGCTTATTCAATTCCACAGCTAAACTAGCCTTAGAAAATCTCTTGTACATGTAGATAAACACCATATTCTGTGCATACAGATCACTCACAATCATGATTAGCTTGCACATATAAGTAAATCTCCTTTCACTCACATACCACCCGTGCACATTACAATAAGAATCAAACCAGCTAACTGTCTCATGAGTCAACACCTCTTCAACACCTTCACCATGATGTATGTTAATGTCTACATAGAGAACCTGCTCATGCACTTTGAGAAGCTCTAATATGGCAAGCACTATATCATTCACATAGCAAAAAACAGAAGCTTCGCATTTTTTCATTTCAAATACAGTTTTTGAATCCCCAGCAGCCTCAGAGTTTCCTGTTGCTGCTACAAATCCAAGGTCAACTGAAGTAATCTGCCTAAGAGATTCAGTTTCCACAGCTTTAAAACACTCATAAGCTGGATATGCATAACATTTATAAACAAAAACCATAACAAGGCTTCTGGTGAGAAACGAACCACTCCCTAATGAACCATTCTCTCTATCACAAACTACTTCTTCAGCAGAAATAGCTAATCTATAGCTAGAATTCAGATTAGCTACAGGAAAGTCTATCCTTAAAAGCTCAACCTTCTCTTTATTTTCAACATTAAATTCATTAGTCTCATTAGTGACTAACTTCAGTGACAAATGAACCATTCCTCCAGATATAAACGTGTCAAGATACTTACTACAATCCAAGCTTCGAATGAAAAATGTCGAACTTAGCTTTAATCCTCCAGGTGACCTCTGCTGATCACTGGTTATTGGAATCACCGGCGATCTCCCCGTCGGCGTCACATTTGGCGCTTCAGGCCGCTTCAATTTGTCGGCAAAATCTGTGCTTACACAGCACGCGATTGCAATTCTCACATGGAAAATCCAGATCGCGGACTGATTGTTCTCCCCGACGCAAACTCTTGGCTGACTAATGAGCTCTGCGCTCCATCTCTTCACGAATCTGCTCCATAAAGTGCGATTGAAGACGGCAAACTGAGGATTAACGAGCACTTTGCTCGAAATCTCCACGGATTTGCTCCGTGAACTGCCGTCTATGCTTGATTGGAAGAGCACTGCGCTCAGACTGAAAGGCGAACTTACTCCCCTGTGGAGTGAAGATCCTCTGCGGATCTGTCACCGGAAAAGAACAAGTAAATCCTCCTTTGAGGCTTTGAATCCACCGCTATCTACTACGGCGGACATTGTTGTTCCTCTGCGGAGTAGTGATCCACTGTGGATCGATTTCCGGAAAAGAACAAGTGGCTCAGCGTCAGCGGTCTCCAGGCTTCGATTTGCCGGTGTCGGAAGCCGCGGCAGCATGGCTCCCTCACCGGCGCTCTGATACCATGTTGGATTGTGCACTATGGTGAAGAGGAAAGCAGAACTGAATTGAATGTTATTGAAAGGGGAACGAAGTTTACAAAATGGAATGAAGAAGATGAACTGTTCTGTGTATCTTAGTGCTATATATACAACGGAGAAAGGAACTAATATTCACAATGAATTGAATTTACTTTGGTGCCCTTATCACCTTTCTTCTTTACGCATGTATTCTCAACATATATGATTTACCATTCATAGAAATTTAATTAAAATATAATCAACCATTAAATAGAAATTAATAATTTAAATAAAATGACAATTAAATAATAGGAAAAAGATATGATAGATATAGGTGTAGGGTAATAATGATGGAGTTAAAACTAACGGTGTTATAACGGTGTAAGGGTAGTTTTGTATAACAAGAATGTAGTAGGAACAATTTTGTCTAATAACATTGAAGTGTACAACATTTAAAATAAAATGTACACATTTATTAGCATAAAAAAATAGGGACATAAATCAAAGATATAACCTTGATTGAGACTTATTGTGTTTTTAGATATATATATATACATACAAAAATAATAAATTCATTAGAATTTTAAGGCTAACTAGTGAGCATTCCATCATTACAGTTCTTACTTATTTGAGGTGTTGAATATAGTTTTTATTAAATTGTATTTGATACATTCATAATTATTACGAGGTAATATATTAAGGAAGAATGACATTTGTTGTTCTTAAATTGGACAAAAATAACACCTTCATCTTTCAATTATACTTATTATCACTTTTGTTTTACAATTGTCTGCAAAATGACCCTTTAAACCCAGCTCTTACAAAATCCAAAAATGAAAAAAGCTATTTCAGGGACAATTACAAACGAAAATTGTGACGAAATGGAAAAGATTACTTATTTATAATTCAATTGTGAAAACAATCCTTTCTTTAAATATTAATTAATTATAATATGGTCCATTTATATTGCATTCATGCCCATAACTTAAAAAGATATTGAGTATCTTGGCAGTTAGCTAGTGAAAGTGATGCATGGACACCCGCATATATTACTATAGACCCACAACGTACAACCTCACTTTTTATTTGCACCGCGCCTAATGAAAAATGGGTGTAAATAACCTTAGAATTATAAAAAGGTGAAAATTTCAATATGTACATAAGTGGTGTAAATAGAAAGAATATGGCTATTTACACCATCCTGGTCAAATGTAATTTACGAGATTCCATAATAATTTTAAAAGATTAAAATGCACCATTAATAACTTTTTTAAATTAAATTGTATTACTAAGTTATTTTTTAGCTAAATGTAATAGTTCACTAGTTATTATGATATACTTCAGTACAATTCAATCAAATTCTACTTGAGTATTGAATACTAGGTGTGCATCACCCTATAAAGATCAATACAGAACTGTACTTTCCAAGATTAACAGCAGAATCATGTTTGAGTTGTAACATACAAAAGCATACCACTAATGCTATGAATTCCCAAATAAAAGTTAAGTTCTATTTGGTACATACAGTCTAGGAAGAGAACTAGTCAGCACCTGTATCCTCGGCTGATTTCTTATACTCGGGTTTCAGCTCATAAGTGCCTTGGTTTGCTCCCCTCTTGTTGTATACACACAGCTCGTTTAGTATCTCCTTCAAAAATTGCTGCACAAAATTTCGAAAAACAAGGCTCCAATTAACCGGGGTATGTATTTTATTAAGATTTTCTTTTGTTGGGGGAAAGAAGATTAAAGAAAATTCCTTCTTCAAAGTATTTGCATAGTGGGCATTATGATTGTAAAATGAAAGTTACTAAGAAGCAAGAACAAATTAGGACGCAATTATCAAACAACATACTGCGGGTTGATCTGTTTCTTGGACTAGCTGCTTCAGGGTCCAATTAGGTTGTCTTTCGAATAGCTTAAACATGATATCCTCCAGCTCTCCACGGTCCCTTCTAGTTCTTTTGACCTCGGGTCCCTTAACTGGAGTTGCTTTCTTCTTCTCCTGCGCAGAGACCAGAATTGAGCACATTAGTGGAAATAGAGGAAATCATATAAGGGGTATTTGGTAAATAGTTAGCTGATTGAGTTAGCGGGTTTGATTAGTTGATAGCATTAGCAGATTGTATAAAGATATTTGGTAAATTGGTTGTTAATTGATGGCTGATTGCTTGCAAAATGACTTTTTCAAAAAGCTTATTGAAAAAGCTACTTTGAGCAGCTTTTTAAATTTTAGCGTTTTTGGAGCAATAAGCTGTTACAGAAAGCTAATTAATCAAACATTTATATCGGCTTTTTAACCAAGCCAAACAACTAATAGTGGTCAAATAAGCCAAAATTAGCTGATAAGCAACTATGTTACCAAACATGGCCATATACTTTCCAAGAATGTTTCAGACACCCTATGGTTATGGTTAGCTAACAAGATCAATACGAGGTTCAAACATCAAAGTGAGATGAAAATTCAAGCAGGATGAAGCAATTATTCAGAAACATTTATTCCAAATTGAAATCATAGTCAAACACAGTATCTATAAGCAAGTAAGCAACTCTCCTGTATTCCAATCGAGTATAATATATGACTGAAAAGTTAAAACCTATCCATTGCAATTCAGTGAACCTAGAGGATGGAAATTAAGTACCTTAGAGCCAGATGCAATCAAGCCCAACATTCCAGGCATCGACCTCATGTGCACACCACGATCATTATCTATTATCTAGTTGATAACGAATCAAACGTAGAAGACGATAAGGCGATGGTGGGAGCTGCCAAGTTACAAAAACAGAGCGAAATATAATCTACTCTACCTGTATCTGTCTGTTCTTAATCATCGACTTATTCGTTCTTTCACGACACATTTTCCTGTATTCCTCCATATTCCTAGTGTGAGGCTTCATGTCAAATTTATGTTCAATTCTCCCTTCCATGGCAACCTTTGCTGTGAAATACCAAATCAACGACAACACTTTAACTAAACGATGAATAAGATAAAAATCACTTCCAATTATTCCAATGAACAATTCACTAGAATGGAGCACAATTCCCACCTTGATTTGACTCTGAGAAAATACACATTGGCACAAAATCTTTGAACATATTCAACGAGTAGCCTTTAGGGATGTTCCCAGCATCATTTCCAGCCATTTCCATTGAGAACTGATAACAAACACACACACAACACCAGCAATTTATTATCACCAAATAGAATCAACAATCTAATTCACACATTAAAACTTTCCCCTGCTGAATCCGATAAAGGAACACTCAAATGACAAAGAAAGACTAAATTGTGTAAGATTTTCCATAATAATATATATTATATATTAGGGCTTTAATTAAGTGATGTAAGTTGACTAAGCTTACTAAGTAGTTTGGTTGGACTAAATAACTAAAAGTTGTTTTTTTTACTACTGTTGGCTCTGTTACAATGCAATATATGTTCATAACTACTTTCTCAACCTACTGAAGTTCAAAGAGTCAATATCACCTCCACTAAAGCTCGAACCCACCCCTTTCATATGGAGTGCAATCGGGTGCCACTAGACCATAAGGTCTTCGCAACTAAAAGTTGTTATTCAACCAGACTCTGTGACTAATATAAACCTGGATTGATAGGATGCTCATACTGTTCAGTAGACACCAATACAACATCTATAGTTCTGAGTCAAGTATGAGACAAATATGGCTAACGGTCTACCGTTTAAGGGGCAGCACGTATCAACTGTGGCCAGAGATAAACACTGCTTCCTACTACAAGGTTAGGTTACTCTAGACTATTATTCAGTATACTTAGATTATATTTATATCTAACAAATTGAGCATTAAAAGAGTAAATTCCCAAACATATCACATTTAATATAGCTGTAATTAATGTTATGCAGCAATAAAGAGAGGAAATGAGTGTTACTTGGAGAGATTCTTCGGGCTTAAGAGGATCGAGAGAAACGACGACTTTACCCACTAGCGGAGTATCTGCGGAGGAGGAGGCCGCCGCCGCCTGAGACTGCCACGACTTGGAGACGACTAGAGGACACTTCATCAGCCACACCGACCTATCAGCCTTGCCGGTGTCTACCGCCGCGGCGGTGTCACTGACGTTACCATCGTCTTCTTCCATTTCTTCTTCAACTGTGTTGTCTGATCGTTTGATTTTCTTCTCCAATTCTTTGCTTTGCTCCGATTTTGACGATGAAGGTGTCTGAATTCTGAAAGAATGAAATGGAGCGAATGAGACCCGTTTTGGAAATATTTGAGACCCGAATCTACCAAGCAGTCAAATCCGACATTTGGGAATAATTATTTTATGTTGTCTGGACTATAAATACCAAAGTATATTGTTTTTTTTTTTTTTTTTTGTGCTAAAGTATATTGTTAATATATTAAAAATAATTATTTATGTATGTAAAATACATTATTTGAATAATGCAAATATATTATTTTGATGCCTTCAGTATACAAATAATATAATTTAAATATATTAAAAATGTACTTTATATTCATGATATATATAAGACGCAACTTTAAATTTGAAGTATAAAATAAATAAGAGTTAATTACCGATTTGGTCCATCGACTATTGGGATTTCACCATTTTGGTCTTTGACAATTTTTTTTTGCCCAATTAAGTCATCGACTTTGAAAAATTAACCAATTTGGTCATCCGTTTATTTTACCATTTGATATCCGTTAAATTGGGACCGAATTGGTAATTTAACTATAGTCAATGGACCATTTCAGTCAAAATTAATTACAGAAATGGTCCCTTGACTATAGAAAAATTATCATTTTGGTCCCGATTTAACGGTTGTTTAACACCAAAATAAACGGAGGACCAAATTGGTTAATTTTTTCAAAGTCGATGACTTAATTGGGCAAGAAAAATTGTCGAGGACCAAAGTGATGAAATCTCAATAGTCGTGGGACCAAATCGGTAATTAACTCGATAAATAATTAACGTAAGTTTCTTTTCTAAGTTAATCACAAATATATATATAGAGGATCGCGTTAAGGTGAAAACAACGTAGGAGAGAACTGAAAACACTTAACTAGGTGCATGAATGTTAACAAGGTAAATTACTTGCATTTGTAAGTGAAAAATAGGTGCATAAGTGCAACTAAAATATATTACAGATGCAACTAAATTGTACATTGAGTATCAATATTAAGTGCACAATTAGGTGCACCTTTTTTCTTTTTTTTTTTGAAGGATTAGGTGCACCTAGGTGCATGAATGTTAACAAGGTAAATTACTTGCACTTGTAAGTGAAAATAGGTGCAAAAGTGCAAATAACATGTATTACAAGTGCAAGTAAAATGTACACTAAGCTCAATACTAAGTGCACCTAATGTTATAACTAGTTGCACCTAACGTTATAAGTGGATGCACCGAGGTGCATGAATGTTAACAATGTAAATTACTTGCACTTGTAAGTGAAACTATGTGCACTTATAACACAATTGCTTGTACCAAAGTTCAAGTTATTTACGAAAATGTCACCGCGTCTTTTTTTTAAATTACATCTGCTTCATTGATCTGGACATGTGGACGGCTACGAAGCGTTCTCATTTCTTTCCTGGGCGACCATCTGCACCTGAGCGTACACAGACACACACAACAAATCTGTTGATATATCAACAAAACTTAATAAGTATTTAATTGATTAAGACAACATAAAAGAGCTTTTAATTACATCACATCAATAAATATACGGACCCGGATCTACCGAACCATCACAATTAACATACTGAATGTTCATAATTCAAATTATAAATATTCAGTTTATAAATTGTGATCATTTAGTTGTAAACATTAGTATATAAATTGTAAATATTAATATACGATATATTTAAAAAATGTTAAATATATTAATTTTTACTATTAACGGATAACACGTAAAATGATTGTACGAGGAGTCTACTTGCTCATCAAATAAAAACTCATATATTTTAGGATTTTTAGCTTTAACTGCAATTCACAAAATAATGCATGCCCGCGATAGGTATGCATTATTGTTATTAGCCAGTAGACACACATATAAACGACCGGCGGAAAAATGGATTTTATTTCATCAAATCAACAACATACATGAGAAATACATAATTAATTAAAAGTTCGATCACTAATTAAAAAGCTTTCAAAATAACAAATAAAAATAAATTACATTATGGAGAAAACATGTGAAATAATTAAGATTTAGGTAGGTGAAAATCAATCGAATCCCAATCCACGTCGCCAAACTACAACAAAATCAAAACCAAAATAATATTACTATGAAATTTGAGTTTTGTTAGTTTCATCCAAAAAAAAAAAAGCATGAAAGGTAATTAGGAGATTGGCCATGCCTGAGAAGGTGGGATGGGGTAATCCTGGTTGAGACTTTGTTGAGATGTTCCAACAATATCATGAAATTGACTGTTATTGTTTATCTGTTGCGACGGTGCCGGAGATATTGACGGCATAGCCTGCATATGTACACCAATTTATTGGTTAATGTTACGTTGTTTTCAAAATAGGGCGACGTTACACTATCCTCGGATAAGAACTGTGAATTACCTATTGTGCGACTTATCGGATTCTACATTATATTCAATTTGCAGATAAATGATTATATATATATAATCGCACTAATGTACCACAAAATGCACCACACACACACAAAAAAAAAAAAAGGAACATACCTCACCATATCATTTTTAGTCATCGACCATAATATATGTATCAATTTTAGTCATTGACTATTAAATTTTCAAATTAGGCGCATGACTATTCAATTGGTGTCACATTTGGTCCTTAACTATTAACATTTTCAAATTAAGTGCATAACTATTCAATTTGTATTACATTTGGTCATGTTGTTAAATTTTTCGGTCAAGTCACTGGTGATCGGCCACCCCCTTCCTCTAGTGACTTGGCCAGAAATTTGATTGTAAAATTTAACAGCAGGACCAAATTTGATACAAATTGAATAGTCATGCACATAATTTGAAAATGTTAATAGTTAAAGACTAAATGTGATACGAATTCTTTCAAAAAAAAATGTGATACAAATTGAATAGTTATACTCATAATATGTAAATTTTAATAGTCAATGACTAAAATTGATACATGTATTATATTTGAAAGACTAAAAATGATATATATATATATATATATATATATATATATATATATATATATATATATATATATATATATATTGTTTAAAAAATGATATTTTTTTAATAAGGGAAGTAAATTAAACAAATAAACTTTATAGACTGACTTGGACATATGGTTGCTGACTAGCGAACGGAGAATATTCTGGCCATGCCTCAGGGGGAACACTTCCATTGTAGCTAATATCCATTGGAAATCCATTGCTAATTTCCTGCAAAAATTAAATACATAATATATTATTTAATTGACAATTAAAGTAAGAAATTTTAAGAATAATAAAATATGGGATACCATTCATGATATATAATATATATATATATATATATATATATATATATATATATATATATATATATATATATATATATATATATTGTTTAAAAAATGATATTTTTTTAATAAGGGAAGTAAATTAAACAAATAAACTTTATAGACTGACTTGGACATATGGTTGCTGACTAGCGAACGGAGAATATTCTGGCCATGCCTCAGGGGGAACACTTCCATTGTAGCTAATATCCATTGGAAATCCATTGCTAATTTCCTGCAAAAATTAAATACATAATATATTATTTAATTGACAATTAAAGTAAGAAATTTTAAGAATAATAAAATATGGGATACCATTCATGATATATAATATATATATATATATATATATATATATATATATATATATATATATATATATATATATATATATATATTGTTTAAAAAATGATATTTTTTTAATAAGGGAAGTAAATTAAACAAATAAACTTTATAGACTGACTTGGACATATGGTTGTGTTCAGATAATTTTGCTATAGTCAAGGAACCAAATTGGTAATTTTTCTATAGTCAAGGGACCAAATTAGTAATTACTTTTTCACTGAAATGGTACCTTGACTATAGCAAAATTACCAATTTAGTCCTGATTTTAACAGATGTTTAACGGCAAAATAAATGGGGGACCAAATTGGTTAAAATTTTCAAATTCGAGGGACTTAATTGGGTACAAAAAATTGTCGAGGACCAAATTGGTAATTTTGCAATAGTCGATGAACCATTTCGGTAATAAACTCTAATGAAAACGTAATAATAAAATGCAGGAGTACCTATTATTATCCAAAAGAATAATCGTACCCCAAATTTTATACGGAATATATTATTATTTATTCATAGTCTAATATACTCCATCCTTGAATGATACTACTAGTGAGAAAATAGAAGGGCTTAATTCCTGTGTCAAATTATACCACGGACCAGGGTCTATTTTGCATTGTAGACCCTAGTCCAAAAATAACATTTATATTCTATATTTGTAGTTGACATATTCTGTACATTTAGTTGATAATTTCTGTATTTGTGACTATTATATTATGTGTCAGCAATTATCAAATTATTTGTTTAAATATACAGAAACGGTTAACTGTAGGTACAAAATGTGTCAATGAAGATATAAAATTTTTGTATTTGGGTTTATAATGCAATATGAACCATGGTACATTCTATAACAATTGAATTCCTATTAGAATCATGGTTACGCTACTGATAGAAATGGAAAAAAAATTGATTTTATATGTTTATTTTTGGCCACTATTAACTTTATTACAAAGTAGTATCTATTCATACATCGTTTCTCAACCTACTTAGCCCAAAAAAATCGGTTTTATATGTTAATCTTAGATTTAAAAAATAAAAAATAAAAATTCACAAACTAGTAAAACTGTAAAAGTAAATATACCTGCAGATGGCTGTTAACATGTTTCAGTGTTAAGTCTAATCCCCGTTCATTCGCGGACATGGCATTCAAAACCGTAGTTGGCTTAACATCTGCGTGTAGGAAATTTGAAATATATATTTAAAAAATAAAAGAAAAAAGTAAATTCATTTTGACTTTTAATGTACTGCATGGCAAATTATTGGTCCAGACAGTGTTGTGTGGACCATAATAAAAACTATATTTTCAATACTCAAATAATGTAATTTTCTTGAATCCTTTGACTATTTTAGTCTACTGACTATAGGGGTGCTGTTAATTGCACTCCACGACTTTCAAAATGAATACTTTGACTATTCAATTTTTATCAATTTTAGTAACTCCGCCCAAATTGACGGTCAAATTTGGGTCGCCGGAAAAATGGTAGCTCGTCAAGGAAGGAAGGAAACAAAGGTAAAATAATTAAAATACCCTCATTATTTTACCTCCCGGGGGAGTGACCAAAATTGATAAAAATTAAATAGTTAAAGGTATCTCATTAACAGTTTTGTAAGTTATGGATATCCCTATAGCCACCGGACTAAAACTGCAAATTCCTCTAAATTAAACTAAGAGGCAGTGAGTGACAATGAATTATTGATCTTCAATTCTTACCGTGGCCTCTACTTTCTAAGCTTTCCACGACACTAAAGAAGTTGAAATTGCGTTCTTTTGTCCAATTCTTCTGACATGCTTTTTGCACTGTATTTGACTTCCATTTATGTATCAAATCACGAGCTAACATGCCGTTTAGCTCATCAAAACACTCCACTGCTTCAGATATGCATTTCACACCTATATACATATATAAAAAATATATATATGAGATGGATATATCAGTGAAAAAAGAAAAATATATCTCGGTCATCTCACAAACTATGGGGAGCTGCTGTTGAAATTCTCTGTTAATAAATGTTTTTAATGCAGTTGCATCCCTCTGACACTTGTGCGCGTATGAAATAACAAGATCAAAGCCTCTCCCTTGCAATTGGTTAGTACGCAAGGTGTCCAAAGCTTGGTTAGCGTCCATCACTTCTTGAACTGCATATATGCGCCAATAAATAAATGTTAATCAATCGGCATTTCATAAATACAAAAAGCTAATAAGCCATTTCGATTCTATGGGTCATACAGCTAAGTTGGTCGATTTACTTAAGTAGCCACAAGGTTACAAGTTTGATTCCCAGCAAGAACACTCTATTGGCATTCTTAGTTTGAGTATGTCAGTCGGACTGCTATGGGTAACTTAGATTGATTTACTGTTTTGTGGGCCTTTGTTGGCTAGAGTGACAAAGCAGAATATAATTTACCCAGTATAGTAATGACTGTGGGCTTCTCCTCTTCACAAAAAAAATGCATGTGTAGATGGTTATGCATGCATGCGTACCTTCAAACTTAGAGTAGATGAGGCTACGGAGGAATGGACTCATAATGGAGCCATCGTTAACAACAAGAACTTTCTCCATGATTTTTCACCCTTCCTACTTAATCACGTATTCAGGCCTATGACAGTAATATGATCGAATTGATCTGAGGATTATCTTCTCTGGTTGCCACTATATATACACACATAGTAGATTCTTATGATCTCTTTGGATTACTGTTGAATTGATTGGATACTAAAGATAATTCATGTGTTACTAGATATGAATCTGGATAGTAGATTCCTTGTCTCTTTATGCCAATAGTCAAATTAAGATTTTACCACTGTACAAAAAGCTATATCTACTACATCTAAACAATCTCTCGATCTGTAGAACTGCAGCAGAAAAAAGAAGCTTAGCTTTGTTTTACAGTATAAAATGCTTGGACAAAACTTTTTAGCAGCGAGAATCGAACAAGGATCCTCGAAAGCACGATGCGTGTTCATACCCACCAAACCATTGCATCACTTACTGCTAATAAGGATACTTATAGTATCTATTCTTTAGGCCCAGCTGAAGGTGTGTAAAATAAGAGATTCGAACCCCAGACCTCATTCAGGTCACTCGCGACTCAAACCACGAGATCGATTAATATCAACCAAATTGAGGCGCTACATTATATATATATACATTGCAAGCGGGCAGATTTACTAACCCCACGTCAGGCCGGCGTATGCCTAGGGTACCCGTGGTGTGGGGACGGCGCCTCTCCAGAAGGAGGAAGTTAAATGCATGCATGGCGACATGAATTCCTAAGATAGAGGGTTGCAAGGCAAGGCTCAATGGAAAGAATGTGCAATATAGGGTGGAGAGGAGGATGTGGGTATCGAATACTGCGAGCACACCGAGGAGTGCCGTCTAGCCGTGTCGTCGCCCTCGCTCGAGGCGACCAGGCATGACCAGCCGCCTAGTTTGGGAGCATGCCAAGGGGCGATAGGCATGCGCTTGGCTTATCTCGGTCGTGCCCCTCGCGCACGTCCATCGAAGGGCTCGTGCATGCTGAAGAGTGGCGTTTAGTGACAGGAGAATGTAGTTGACGACAGGGATTACGTGGGACGCATGTCTGGCTGGAGTTGACATGCTTGGGATGGCTCTGACAATATAAAAAAAGGAGGGGAGGGGAGGGGGGGGGGTCTGACAGTATTGGTCGCCTTCGCCGGAGAAGGCGACCAAAAGGTTAGTCGCATTCTCCCGGAAGAAGGTGACCAGAAAAATGGTCGCCTTCTTCGGCGACTCGCCGGAGATGGCGAATTTGTGCTTTTTCGGTTATTTTTTACCTGTAACATGTTGGTTACCGATAAGTTTGATGTATTTGACTCAATTTTACATGTTTGAGGGTTTAATTGATCCTTTTAAAAATTTAGGGGCCCAATTGACTTTTGGTGTAAAATTTATTAAGAGCCTATTGGACCATTTTTTCCTTTTTTTTTTATATCAAACAATTTTTTTTTTATATATATCATTGTCAGACCTAGCACAAGACACAAAAACGCATGTTATATTTACTTTATTTGTACAAAAACGCATGTTATATTTAATTTATTTCAGGTACAAAATCGATAAACGTAAGGTACAAAATTGCATAATATGAGACATAGAAACTCATAACACAAGAAACATACACCTAATTTAAAGTATAAAAATAATTGTAACATGAATAAACGATCGCCGTCAAAATTAAAATTTAAAATTATGTTGTTTAGACGACCACAGTTATAAGTATAACGATTGGGCATCTATCCCATCCCCAATGGGCCGGGGAATGAAAAAGAAAATATTCCCCAAACAAGCGCTGTTATGCCGTTCCTTAAATTTTGGTCTACATTCCCTGTTGTGGTCGAAATGGAGTGGTTAAAATTATATCTCAACAAAAACGATGATGTTGATAATTGATAATTGATAAATGAAAAGCCGTCAGTTTTCAGTTAAGTGATCTGCGAATCAAACAGCCCATCTGGTAGCTAGGCAGTCAGTTTTTACAACTGATTGCATGGAGTGGTTCGTGAATCCTTCTTCCATCATTTGTAATTCTTTGTCTTCGGACTTGTTTTAATTAAAATGCATTCTGCAAAAAATAAATGAAAAGCCGTCCGGACATGCAGTGTTTAAGAAACGAACACAACAATATTTGAAGCTAAGTCCAAGGTATGGATATGGACCACGTACGTACGTACGTAGGTTGGCAGGAACTGATCTGAATTAAAGCGTATGTACGTATAGTATTCTCCAAATCAAGAGGAGAGCACGCGACGTCGTACTGCTCACCCCTCACTGCAACACTAAAAAGTGTCAAATAGGTCACTAAACTTATCGCTTTTGTATAATTGGGCCATTAAACTTAAAAGGTGTGCAATTCAACCATCAAACAAGTAAAATTTGTGTAATTGAACCATTTTTACAAAAATTTTGTCTCATTATTTTTGTCAACTCCAAAATTCAAATCATGCCCTCTTTACTTCTTATCCAAATAAATTTTGTCCAGCCACATTGCATTTCTATTATTCGAAGCCCTAGAAAAAAACACTCATTGGGCCTACAAGCCCAATTAAAACTTGAAAGGGAACAAGCATTTGCATTTGGTATCCATTACTATAAGATTAATTCATATTCGACTTGAATCTGATCTGTAAAGTTGAATAATTTCTGATCCAAAATGTTTTAACATATCACATACAAAAAATATTATCCGGCGGTAGTTGTATTAGTAAGTCGCTTACCAACTATTCCAAATATACTTCCACTAATGATAATGTATGCATATATTTGGGATAACTCTAGCTGAATTGTCTTTGTAATCACAAGGTTACAAGTTCGACTCCATATGGGAGATGTCTATTAGCTTTCTTAGTTTGAGTCAATTGACTCTTTTGGAAGTTAAAGGGCTTTCGGAATATTATTCCGACAATATAATAATGTCTAATTATTTATTTCCCTTTTTTTTACTTTTTTTTTTTTTTTTGGTTTTTGAAAGTGTTTTGCATCAAACCTTTTACTATATGAGGCGTTTAGTTGGAGGGAATTACAATTTCATTCGAATTCTCACCTAATTTCGAAGACAAGTAAATTCTTAGTTTGGTTAGAGGGAATTCTCTCATTTTCATGAATTAAAATCCAATGTCTCTCCCCACCCCATTTGGTATGTCAATTTTGTAGATTTTAAGAAGAAACAAAGATAACTTTTGAGACAAAATTACTCAATCTTTTTTTTTTAAAATAAAATTAAAATTGATGTGTGACCTCTCATTCTAAACCTCTCGACCTTATGCTACTCAAAGATACCCTTTATCTTTGAACCAATATATCTGGATGAATTAATGTTAAATTTAAGGATAACATTAGGATATGGTAGGCTAGGGCAAGGAGTATACTCCTCGTCCTCGAAACCTCGCCCCATTTCCAATCCCTATTCGGCCATCCCGGAAAAGAAATCTTTCTTTGTTCATATCCTCATATATCGAATGAATAAAGAAAAATGAAAAGCCGTCCGGACATGCACTGGACGGCCTTTAACTGACGACGAGGAAGACATGCAGAGTTTAAGAAACGAACACAACAATATTTGAAGCTAAGTCCAAGGTATGGACCACGTACGTACGTACGTTGGAACTGATCTGAATTAAAGCGTATGTACGTATAGTATTCTCCAAATCAAGAAGAGAGCACGCGACGTCGTACTGCTCATCCCTCACTGCAACACTACCATCCGTACCCTATGTATATATGTATTATATATATAACATCCTAATCAAATTTTAATTATTGATGAGTGTACCTCTCTGCTGCAGTCTGCATGCACTTCTTTATCTGCTTGTAAATCATATGATACCAACATATATTACATGTTGTATATATACATGCATATATGATAGCATGTATAACACATAAATACGCACGTTGTTTATTGAATACAAATTTGTGTTCGGTTTAATTGTGATACCTGTTGGAAGGAGATCGGCGAAGGACCATGTTCAGGTGACTAGGGAATTTTTGGACGGATGCTTGAAGGGTCAAGTCTAGTATTTTGTCTCTAACAAATGTGGTAGAGGATTGTTGGGTGAAGGTCTGAAAGACAAGTCTAACACTTTTTTTTAAGTATTACATTTTCTAAAACACTTCATTCCTAATTAGTGTTACATTTTCATCTTGACCTGACCCATCTCACAGTCAAAGATCCATAGAAAAAAAATTTGCTTATTTAGTGTTACATTTCTCATTACAATATATTGTTTTTTTTTTCATCGTTTTGTTTTTTTTTTTTTTTGGGGTTTATTACTTGTATATATTTGTTTTTTTTTTTTTGAATAGGGATATTTTGATTATTTAAATAATATCCCTTATATATATATATTTAATGGTTGAACCAAGTATAAGAATATTTTTTTTTTGACACACAAGTATAAGAATATAATTCTTAATATAAACGGTAAAGCCATATAATTTATTCCTCTTATAAACCAAATAGTATATTAGTATTCCTATTGTATTCATTTCTTATTATATTTTAGTCCGAATTCTATTTATTTTTATTTTTTGAATCGAAAGCCACACCAACTTATAAAACTCTTTATATTTATTTATTTATTATTTTTTTGAAAACATATTTATTTATTTATTATAATATAATGAATTAAGCGTTCCCATTCCATGAAAAACCTAACATGATTGTTTTAATATTTGGTCAAAGAATGATCCATTTTCAAAAGTATTTTAAAAGATATATATTTATAATTAAAATTATTAAAAAAAAAAAACAAAAAAAACAAGTCAACAACAACTAAGGCTAGCTAGGTGATTAAAGTAAGATAGGGAGTCAGTATTATTTGAAATATGTAGGCCGGTCTTGACCGGACCAGAGTTTCCCTTTCTCTGGCTCAATCCAAAATACCAGGAAGTCATATCATCATTTTTCTTCTTTTTATGATATAGAATCCCAGATTTCAAACTTTTTACTTATAAAATACGGAATAAATAAATTGACTAAAATTCAAGTTTTATAAAATAAGAAAAAAAATCTTTAAATTATAAAGAAATAGCACTTTTTGGCTCTTAGTTATATTATAATCATTTTTCCTATCTCAATTGTTTATAAAAATAAATTTTTTGACAAAACTCGTCGTGCATAGTCTTTCTAGGTCAGTTTACATCTCTTATGTAATTTACATATTATTATCTTTCATGTATGGTAGAGTTGTTTACCCAATATATATCATTGTGTGATGATTTTAAGTTTTTCACTGTCATTCAAAAAAAAAAGAAAAAAGAAAAAACTTAAATACAATTTGTTTTGTTTTTTTAATTGTTAAATTCATGCGATGATGAATAGGGCCTAAAGTATTCCTTTAATTAGGAAAATCCGGAAAGACAGGGAAAGCCATAAAGCTGGGCTATCCTTTAGAATCTACAGGTAAACAGCATGTAAGTTTTTTTTTTTTTTTTTTTTTTTTTTTTTTTTTAATAATAATAACGATGAGTATATAATGTATTTTATTGTTATTATTAAGGGTGGACAATTCAGTTTGGTTTTCACAAACCAAACTAGTAATATAGCGAAAAACAGAATGGTAATGGATTCTTGTAAATTAAACGGCTCTATTTTTAATCGAATCGAACTGAACGATTTGGTAAAAATTATATACCTAAATCAAATTTGAAAAATAAGTAAATATATAACATGTGTATGTGTATTGCGTTGTGATTTCTTATATCTTATGTTATGAGATTCTGTACCTTACAAGCATGAATTCTATAACTTATCGTTTCAATCCAAGATTCATAATGCTATGTGAACCCTAGTTCATGATATAAAGAGTTGTAGTATGGGGCTCTCAAATTCTACTCTATCAATTATACTTCCTAATGCGGCAAGCATAAATAGGAATATAGAACATTTTCATCTTGTGGATCTAAAAAAAGTTGTCTACATCCAAGATTCGTGAGCATGATTAAAAGTTGGGAGTAGAATTTGAGAGTAAAAATTAGTATTTTTCCTGATATAAATTGCCATTAGCCGGTTGTGGATTTTCAAAATAATAAAAAAAATTTGACTTTTTGACAGTAAATACTAAAATCGTAAACATTTCTTGGTGGTCGAAAATTCTAAAATTTTCAACTAACTTTGAAAGATGCAACAACACACACATATATATGGTCATCATATTCTTATTATACCTAGGACTAAATCTGAATCTTTTTTGTCGGTAGTTCGCAACTCACATTGTGGCAACATTTTATGGATCGAAAATTATATGGCAGATTAGGTAAATCACATAAAAAAATTAAAAAAAATAAAAAAGAACAAGCAAGTCAGCAATCTAGATAGTCTCAAGTGGACTGGTTGTCATTGCGACCAGGCAACAGTACAGTTAAAAATCTTGTGAGTAAACCTAAAAACATAGGACAAAAAAGTGCCTATCTTTAAAAGATCATAAGAGCAGACTAAAGTATGTGTATCCTTTGGTAGAATGGTCTGTCCTAATAGGTTAATTAAATTATATTCAAGATATATATATATATATATATATATATATATAATATCCCAAAAGAATTTATTCCGTGCACACTCTTAAACAGTTGCTAAATACAGATTTTTCTCGTCACTCAAATAAAAAGGGATCAAGTAGATGAAGCATAATTCTTATAGCAGAAAATCACAAGTTTGATTCTTGTCAATACCCTCTCAGTCGAGTCTGTTGTATAGAATCTCCCAAGTGATTCTTGTCAATACCCTCTCAGTCGAACCCGTTGCGTAAAGTCTCCCTAATGATTCCTGTCAATACCCTCTCAGTCGAGCCCGTTGCATAGTCTTTATTATGTGTACTGAATTTATCTAGTGCACATTATTGGACAATGAGTGAAGATTTTATTCTATCATTAAAATAGATATAGTACTCAAGGTTATGGGAGAGAAGAAAATTTTCAAATCTAAGGAAAACCCATTGCTTTTCTTCTGTTACTCCATAATGTACCAAATCAAGAAGCCTATTATTATCTACATACATAGCAGCTTTCAGCATGCCATTTCCTATAGTACAGTAGCAGTATGTACCTTAGCCACATCTACTCTTTAGATTTATATCTCTTTTGATAACCTACCATCATCACATGCATATTTTTAATTTATTCCAAAATTTATATCCCCCAACACCATCCACATCTCACTATCATAGATAAACCAATTAAACACATACATCAATGTGAAGTGGATTTAGGGAAAGATTTCTGTGTCTTTTTATCCTATGCTTTGGTTTACGAAAAGTCTCACAACTGACACTATTTGGATATGCGGTCTGGTTAAAACTCGCCTTGTAATTCTAACTGGCAAAGAACCCACAAACGGATAAATTAATCTAGGTTTTTCATTGTTGATCTGTTAAAATCGAAGAGACAAATCAATAGACAGCTCCTACTGGGAATCAAACGTATCTTCTATGAGTTCTATCCTATGCTTCCATGTTAAAAGAAGGAAATTGGGGGATAAATTTTGAAGAAATTAAACCATTATTGTTTTTCTTCCTTTTTTTAAATACTTTATACGACTAACATAACCCTCATATTTCTGGTTTAGGGAGGAGACATTGGAATAAGAGAAATCAAATTTTTTGTTAGTACATATATAGGGTTAAGAAGGCTAATCATTGAGATAATTTTGGGGTTTTATTAGGAGGGACCCTCTAATAAAGATTCAAACTTTATTTGTCCTATTATGAGTAGTCTTAATTCTTTTAACTAAATTAACCCTTTGATAAGTTTAATATGTGCACATATGAAAGAGTTTACATTACTTAAAGATATCATCTGATGTTTCTACTAGCGTTGTTATACAATTATTTTATTAAAGACATAAGAAAATATTAGAGTATCTTAAAATAACACCTTAAAAAGGAGATTATGGAGTGTAAGAAATTAAACACAGAAGAATTTTATATGAGTATTAGAAGGGGCCCCCCATAAAGAAATGAACTGATAATTTGTATATGTAAACGAATAAATATAATTATATTATTTAAACATATCACTCTTCTGTTCGTGATGTTGTACGATTACTTTATGAAAAGTATAAAAGGGAGATAGAATATGACAAAATAAAGCCTAGCAAGATGCAAAACAACATAATTAGTAGAATTTGATTGACAAAAATACATTTATAAAATAAAAAAAGAAGCTAGACCATAACATGCCTGCATGTAGGGGAGAAAGTGCTATCTCTCTCCCTGTGTCTCAAAGTCTAGAGGCATGGGATGCTTTATTTAGGGTTTTAGAGTGGGGGCTGGGGAGAGGAGATTTCATGGCCGCTTGTACAATTTCTAGGACAGCAATGCTTAATTGACATCTGCCATTTGCATGGAACACATGCAGACCTGGACCGCAAATGTGCACTTCTTTTTCTTTGTTTTTTCGAAAATTCAAATTATTAACAATGATTAAATAGATACGACATTTCTAAGAAATATAATAATTAATTTGAAACCGTTTTCACAGGACATGACAGTGCAAAATATTAAACACAAACTTAACATCAAGATAATCTTTTTGAATAAATAATTAAACAATACTTTTTTTTTATTTTATAAAAATATAGAAAACAACATTACATATTTCACATAAAATGGTCTTACAGATAAATCAAAATAACATTATTATAACCCCTTTGTTTCCAACCAATTAAACATGAGAAACATCAATTGAGTTTTCATCCGACAAACAACAGATAAGGTGCAAAGGGCAGCTATATATATATATATATATACACCTAAGAGCTGAGTATTAAAACCTAGAAAGCAAAGCATGAACAAGGAACCATAACACACACTCAAATACCTATACATACAACATATATATATATATATGTAAAGTAGTAATTAAATGAGACCACATCTTCCCGTGAGCCCTGTAAGACTCCAAATACACACAAGCTAGCTACTACGCGAATGCATACAGACTAGATTGTATGTAATTCGACCAACATGAATACACACAAGCTATCAGACCTGTGTGCATTCGTGTAGTACCTTGTATGCATTTATCAAGGGTTTCATGGGACTCATAGAAACAGGTGGATGCACTTGAACATTAGTCTATATATATATCCTCTTTTATGTTCTACCAAAACAAGAGACACAACATAAGGTTACTTGTATTTAAATCAAAACGAGAAATACAACATAAAATTAGTTGTATTTCAATTAGAACAAGAGATACAACATAAGCTCCGGGGCTCTGCAAACACAACTTGTATACATGTATGCATTTCACTATAATGCAAGCATTCCCAGAGGAAAAAAGAAAAAAGAAAAACAGTAATATTAATCCAATCAAAGTTAAATTAAAGTATTATAGTTGATGATGAGACAATATAAGTTAATATTCTATATTATAATCCACAGTACTATTGCATGTGACCGATGATGAATTTTTAACAGTTTATTTAAATTCTTTTATTCCCGGGAAATCCTCAGCTCTATCTGAAGACTGAAGATGCATTCTAGGTAAAGTCTTGTCCTATGATCCTAGTCAATACAAACCAGGAGAAGGTAAACCAGGATTGATTTGAATTCCAAGAACACAAGATTGAAGATGAAGATGTCCCATAAAGTACAACAAATATGGATCGAGTTATGTTATCCATAAGATGAATCTTCATACATTATTACCCATTAATCAAGTAATTAAGCTAATAATATGACCATAGCAAAATCATACTTGAACCTCCCAACAGAAACAAGTAAAGTAGTGTTGACAAACAAACATTGTTTCCTCGTCCTTGTCATTGTTTTGCTCAAAGGATAGATGTCAATGAATAAGGTGATCTGATTAGTAATGGTGATTAACAATTAATTGGGAGTTTTAAGCTAATTAAGCTCTCTTTTTGTCATTCTCATCAGAAGCCATTTGGCCTTCTTTCTTTCTCTTCTCTACAGACACACAAAATTCTCATCTTTTAAGGTCGTGGTGGTGGAAAGAATTGCGTACCAGCCATGAATGCACTGAGCGGAGTTGGGTACAGTGAAGGGTCAATCATGGTGGCCACCGCCGCCGCTTGCTGGTGGCTGGTGCCGGCGCCGGCGCCTGCAATGAGATTTAGCGGTTGCTGGGCTGCGCCGCTGCCGGAGGAGCTCTCGTGGGCGCCGCCGCCGGAAGGGTACCGGGTTTCCGGGCCCTGATCGTAGAGAATTCCCTTGAAAACATGGCCGCCGATGCTCACCGCCGTCTGGTATGCGTACTGGTCCACTTCGTCGTCCATTGCGCTCACCTTCACGCACCGAAAAACCGCCGGAGAATTCACCTCCGCCGGGAAATGCCCGCCCACTTCTAACCCTACTCAAGATTTCACGTCCAACCATGTCATAATTATGCAAGAAGATTTCAAAACAAAAAATTGTAATAACATGTCAAGCATTTCTTTCCATTGTAGAAAATAACTAGATAACCATAACTACAATCTATTAATTTTCTTGTTTTGAACAGATTAGATTAACTTAAACTGGTTTAATTTCTTGTGATTCTTTGCTGGCTAAGGTCGTAATAGGATCAACCACAAAAACTATAATAATCAGTAAGGAAGATACAAGTTTATTTTCTTATATAAAGTCATCACAATTTCATGCCGACTGGCATGCGCCCAGCAATTCCCTGGTTACTAGGCTTGGCCTTTATGGACCTTTGCCCAACAGATCACATGCTCTCGAGTAGTGGTTGCAGATTTTCGGGTGAAAAGGAAGAAAGAATTGGAGAAAATTATTACCGGAAGAAGTGGTGGTGATGCGAGTGCAGGCGAGGGGGGAAGAGCTGTCACGTTGGCGTTTGGGGTTTTCGGGACGGAAGCTAAGCGGCTGGGAGTGGTGTTGGTGGAGGGAGAAGATCTGCTGCTGCTGCTGCCGCTCACGGCGTTTGGCGGCGGGGACCCACGTGCTCTTCACGTGCGTCGGGCACTGAAACCCTCTGCTCTTACAGCAAGTCCGGCACCGGAGATGAGCGCAATCTTTCTTCGCCTGATTCCCACAGTCCTGACAATTCACTCCGGCGCCGCCGCCGCCGCCGCTTCCTTCTCCGCCCTGCCTCATAACCCTAAAACTCGGCCCCGGATTTTGCTCATCACTACCCACCAAATTCCCACCGCTACTACTACTACTCCCTCCGCCTCCGCCGTGCCCGCTGGGCCCCACTCCTACGCCGAAATCCACCATCTGCTGCTGCTGAACCCTCTGATGATGATGATGATGATGCATATGATAGTACTGTTGCCATAGCTCAAAACCCTTGTTGTAGATCTCCTCATTATTATTCTTGAACAGAAACAAATTACTATTACTATTGCCGCCGCCCAATTCTGGGTGGTCTTGATTATCTTTCCCAGACCCTCCACCTCCGCCGCCGCCACCTAAGCTGAAAAAACCGGACATTTTCTACTCCTACAATCGCCTATTCTCTCTACCCTCAATTTTGTCACCATATCCATGACCTACCCTACTACACTACTCCTACCATTACCCATGTCTTAGATTATCTTCACCACCAAAAACCCCAATCTCAACATATAGGGTTTGACAAAAAGGCTTCAAGAAGTTTTAAGTAGCCCGTACTGGTAACTGAGTTAATTTTTGAATGATGAAAAAAGGTTGGGGAAGTTTTAAGTAGCCCGTCCAGGCCTGATAGTTCAGTTGACTCTTGAGCGGCAGATGATTGAAAAGGGTGGGGAAGTTTTAAGTAGCTAGTACTGGCCTGATAACTCAGTTGATTCTTGAGCGGCAGATGATTGGAAAGGGTGGGGATGGAGAAGTTTTAAGTAGCCTGTACTGGTATGGTAACTCAGTTGATTCCTAAGTGGAGATGATGGGAAGGGTGGGGGAGATTTAGGGTATATTGAAGTTTATGGGGCATTGACTTCACTGCCCTGCAAACGCCGCCATGATCACTAGCAAAGAAACCTCAATTAGGACACTATTTCTCACTCCCCTTCTCTCTCTATATCTATGTATCTCTGCATCTAAACCTATGGGGGGTAGGAGTAACGTTTTGGGGGGATTTTCTCTCTCTATATATGCAGTAGTTTTGGGCTGCAAACAAACAGAGGACTGTGGTTTTTTGAGCAGACAGTGGGATGTTGCCACTCTTCTACGGTGGTGCAGTTTCTGTGGCAGTCTGCAAACCAAAATAATTTTTTTTAAAAAGGATGGGAGAATCTCGGCCGTTGCATGATGGAACGGACGGCTCAGAACTGGGCACGTGGCTTGCACTTAATCTGCTTTTTGCGTATCCGTCCTTGCACCGTAAAACACGCTCCTATAATTAATGGCAAACTCCCCAAACATTATTATTCTCATCTCTAATTTTCATTCCCTTTCTTGTTTAATGAAGCCAAGATGTGATGCATCTATCAAATTAGGAAACACTAATTGATGGGATTCCTTGAAGATCTTGTAATCTAGCAAAATTCTCTTATAATTTTAACCCTAATTATATTTAACTTTTAACTAGTATTTTAATACTCTACTGTATTTTATATCACTATCACATAATATGTTTATTTGGGAGTTGGGACCATAGAATTTGGGTTTACTCGGGAGAATACTTGATGCAAAACTGTTTAACATGATACACACATACCAGAATCAAAGTTTGTCCTTATGCATAGATAGATGCATTAGTGTATCGCTTACCAATCACTGTGTCAAGCTATTTGATTGAGGTGACGGCATAAGTAGCAGTAAAACTCTACCCATATCGTTGTGAACGAAGTTGAAATCTTTTCAAGACTTTATAATTTAACGATGTAAGTTCCAGATTCTATAAACCTAGGTTGCATATATAACTCCATATATAAATTACATTGTTTGTGGAAAAAAATTGGATTTAAATTATTTTGACTAAATTGAGCAATAAAAAAAAATCCAAAATTTTATGGCCGTTGAATATTATTCATAAAATTGATGATAAATTTAATTTACAGAAAAGTCAGTAGTCGCTACTCAAATGTATGTATACTCCAGCTTATACTAATAACGATTTCTAGTTATACCCGATAAAACCATATACTAGTATCAATATGCATTACAATTTCGAATATAATGCAATAGACAACACTACTAATCATCACCATAATTATTATTATTATTATTATTATTATTATTATTATTTTGTTTCAAAGAAAATAGTTATATACACACTAACACACACAATAGATTATAGATGGCAGACATAGGTCAACCCCTCCGATAGCAACAGGAGTGATGTAACGACCATGGGAAGACAGGCAGGGGTAGGGGTAGGGGGTTGAGGGGGGGGGTCATCAATATATATCTGCATGTTACACTAGCGAAAATTTCAAGTATAATAGTAGTTAATTATTAATCTATATACATGTACATACAATAAAGTATAATTAATTAGGCAATCAAAACCTTATACGTTATTCATCATCGATTAATATATCCTTAGCTACCTACGAGTATAAGAACAGTCTGTCAATTGTCTACTGTAAATGGGACATGCACCAAAAAGGTCTGAGGGAAAACAAAATAAATTAATTATTATTATTATTATTAGCAATAATATTTTATAATAATTGCTATGTTATAGTCATAGGCACTCAACATCATAGGGAATATGAAAATGCAACTATATATCAACAAAGTTCATAGCATGCCTTCACCCATTATTACTTAATATTTATTATTTATTACTAAAATCAAGCATTTATAACATATTAAAAGTTATAATTAGTGAAAGCAACCTCAATAAAGAATTTTTGGAGGTTTTAGTTAATATGAAAGAGAGCGGCCGGTATGAGAGTTTTTATTCTAGGACGAGATTTTTGTTGTTGGATGCTCTAAAATAAATATAATTTTATATTCGTATATTTGCATAGCCACCAACGTCTATCAATTGTCTGGATTAAGCATTTATCAATACGGGAAAATTAAAACTATAACTAATAACGAAGATATAACTTTATTTATTTATACTTTTGTAGAAATCAATTAATTCCATGTTTATATGATAAGATGTTGGACTTAAAACTTCACGCCTTTGCCAACGTTTATTTAATAAATTTTCTACAATAACAAAAACATATGGTGCCTAGTATTATAAATAGAGAAAAACAATAATATTTTTGTGAATAGCTATTAGCTACTCAATATTATTCTATTTAATTACCAATATACTAGCTACTACCATTTTCTATTTATAATTCTTCATAAATAAAAAAATTTTATAATGTCAATCATATCTTTTTTTGAAAGCATGTCAATCATATCTAATATAATTATGTATGATATATTTTATTGTACTGAATATTATTAGCATCACTCTTAAGTCTTAATAGTACTCAGTATAATCAATAATAAAGGCGATTGACTATGGCCCTGTTTGGTAAATAATCAGCCTATCAGCCAATTTTGGCTTATTTGACCACTATTAGTTGTTTGGTTAATAAGTTTTTTGTAATTCCAAAATGCTAAAATTCAAAAGGCTACTCAAACCAGTATTTTCAATTAGCTTTTTGAGAAAAGAAATTATACCAAACAGCTATCAGCTAACAGCTAATTTATCAAACAACTTTCTACAATCAGCTAATATTATCAACAAATCATACCTTCTAACCCAAACAGCCAACAGTCATTTACCAAACATGGCCTATATAAAGTTTGTCTCCAAAATAATAGTCTTGTGAATGAGCAATTGCACTTAAAATTATATTCAAACAACTCTATCACAGTCCACAGTTCGCAAACCATATGGAGGTTTGCTCCACCAATTTGGTATGAGATTGTAGTTGATGAACTCCTTGTACAATAATATATATATATATATATATATATATATATATATATATATATATATATTCCAACAAAACCTAAAAACCAAACTTATCGAAAAAAAAAAACAGTCTATAGAGTTTCTTAAATAAATAAGTTAAAGATTCTTGAACTGTTGTTAATTATGAAGGCTTGGTGACAGGGATGCTAGCCAAATGATTAGTTTACTTTTGATCAATTTACATGAGTTACTATACATTTACCTTGACAATATATTGTATTGAAGACAAATATCAAAATATATTTTTTTAATTTTACCAATAATATTTGATATCCTTACCATTATAAATATAATTTTTAAGCTTTCAGAGTTGAAATTCATATTATGGAGAAGCTAAGTTGAATTAACTCAAAAGTAAATAACAAGCGAGTTTAGTTTTTAGGTTTAGATTCTAGCTACCTGTCCCATTTTATCGATCATGATATTTCTTACTCGGTCCATATTTAATAGTCAAATACTCAAATTAATTTTTATTACTTATTTTCTATATATTGAATATTCTATTTTTTTATTTTGATAGATTTTAATTTAATTTAAAATATACAATTCTTATTCATTAACATTAAATAAAAAAATATGATAAATAATTGAGTTATCACTCACTAATTGAATTATACACATAAAATAAAACAAAGAAAGTATTGAACAATTAAAATCATATTCACAATAATAATAATAATAATAATTATTATTATTATTATTATTATTATTATTATTGTTATTATTATTTTTTTTATTATTGATAAAATTATTATTGTTGTTGTTGTTGTTGTTATTATGGAGCATAAAGTACCATTTGATGTATTTGATATATACTTAAGAGTGATAGTGATCAATGATTGTTCAAACAAATAGTAGTAATAATCATACCTTTTGGTCAAAATCAATTGATGTTTTAGTTGAACAATATAAGAAAAATGTAGGGTAAGGAGCTCTTTGATAAGACATTAACTCAACCACATCCATCCAAACTCCAAATATCTTTCTATTAGGAATTGTGGTCTAAACAACTTTAATTTCTCATCATACCATCCATATGCATGTTATAGTCGCAATAGTCCTAATAATTTCTATGATACTATACGTAATGTTGTTGTATATTTAAAATTTTAAATGTGTCTAACATTATATTCTAGAGGGTAAAATTATTGATTACGGTGTTCTTTACATGTATTTCTTTCTATGCTAATTAATTTTTATTATGAGAGTTCTCTATTAAAGTGGAATTGTATTGTGTGTTTTTATTTATGTAAAAGAGTATTGTTTTATCAAACATGAAGTGTAACTTGTTGGAGGCATATATGTAGGCCCAAGGTATGTAGGAAGGAGTTGGGAGATTAGGGTGTGCCATATTTTTTGTGAACAAAATAAGGCCGCTAAATTTTTTGTAAATTTTTTCTATAAGGGTAATAGGGGCTTGAAGGGTATTTGAAGGTGTTAAGATCAAGCGTCACTTGCCACAAAAGGCGGCTGGATAGTCCCCCGCAAAGCACCTGTCGGTCTTTTGTTAGATCAAGTATTTATCACAATACCAAAATATATCATTAGTAGCCAATGTGCAACTTTATTTCATTGTACTTGTGTAGCAGCTATTATTGCAAAAATCGCGCCTAGGCGTCGGTAGATCACCTAGAGTATCACCATAATCGGTGATTTAGGCGACCGGTCGACTAGACAGCCGCCTAAGCGCTAACCACCTAGGCCGCCTAGTTAGCCGATTAGCTATTCTTCGTTCCTTATGGTGCTTTCAATGATAGTGCTAGTATTTCTTAGCTTAGAGGAGTATTTATTATGAGAAACTTATAAAATTGTCTACAAATAATTATTTGTATGAAATTTTATACACCTATTTGGCGTGGCTTCATCTATTATTAGAAAATCAACTTAATCGAATCACCTGATGTCCTCTAATTAGTTGCCATAATTAATCATAATTACTGGAATTATGATAATAAAAAATTAGCAATTATTTAGTCATTTAATACAAATCATTGTACCTCTTTTTCCACAAAATAGTTCCAACCATTATTAAAAACATCATTGTTAAGGTTCAAACTCGAACCGTCCACATTATACTAAAAAATTGTAGTCAATCACCATAATACAATTATCAATTTTATTATTTATCTAATTATTTTGGTCTTTTTGAAATATTCGATTATAACTCATATATATTTTTCTAATGCCCAATTTTGGAAAGACTTTAATTCCACTGTTTCCAGTGTTGTCATGCCTAAAAAGAGAATAGTTAACGGCAAATTTGGAAGAAATCATCTATTTTCAATTATAAAAAAAAGTATACATGTCTTTAACAATAGGATTTAAATCCGTGACATGCTATAATATCAATCATTATGATCAAAATTTTACTACTAAATCAAAATTTATAGTTGGTAGTGAAAACGCAACTTATTTTCTTGTACTTGGGTAATAGTCAGCACAGCGTTTCGACGGCAAGATGTTGGACTCAGTTATCCGTGTCTCTGCTTAACACTTACCAGTTACCACTACGCTAAAAGTTATAACTAGTAGTAGTCAGTACCACGTGACATTCTGACGACAGAATATTGAACTTAGTCCTCCAATCTTCCGCATAATAATCCTCTCCTAGCACCTGTCAATTTCAACCTGTGACCTGCTCTGATACTAATTATTATCAAGACCGACGACTTTCATTACATCTAAAATTATAATTAATAAGGAATGAACATCTCTATTTTCTTATAGTTGTGTACCAGTCAGTGTCATATTTTTATAATAAAATGTCATATTTAACCTTTCATATGAAACAATATATATTAATCATAATTCATACATGTGAAGCTAATTAGTGCCCAAACATGAAAGGCAATAACCTGATGGGAAATAAAAAAAAATAGTTTTCAAAATTTGGTTTTTAGGGGCCCGAGGATGTATTTATTAGTATTTGACCCCTTTTCTCCTACATTGAGACCTTCATCCCAATTAAGATTGCATTTCCATTTTTTATATATATACTTTTTGTACATATGCACATGTTGTGTTCGACAAAATGTCTGATAAAAATTTATATTCCATCACCAATTGTTTGATGTCCACTTCTCCATGAAATCTGCTAAAAGCCAAATTTACCTTTACTACTTTCTCAAAACTCAAAACCATGATCATATCCTAAATCTACTCTCATTTCTTCAAGGGTAGGTAAGGTTTGAGATGCTGAATTTCACAATCCTTAATTAATTATTCTTTTATATTTAATTATTTTCTTAATAACGACAGAAATTCGTTGTCACTATTAGTCTATTAAAGGGTGTGCATTGGATAAACTCCGCGACCGTTGTACTACAGTTACGAAAAGCTCTTTACCAGGGTTGCGGATTAAGTGTTTTGTATTAGTGTATAATATAATAATATGCAAACCACACAAAAAATGTAACTATATTAAAAAAAAAATCATGTACCATGAGCTTAACTGAGAGAGTTGTGCTGACAATTATATTGATTTTTTAAGAATAATTAGCCTTAAAAAAAGAGTAATTAGTTTTAGACTAGTTAGCTAGACCAACATACATAAACCAAATGAGATTTACAAATAGAGTGAAAATGTTATGGAAAGATTTGATTTGGCATCCTATGCCAACCCAAGCATCTATTTGTTTATGGACTTGGACTTTGATAGTTCTTGAACTAATTGAATGGAGTTTTAGGCTTGTTAAGATATACTTTCTATATATTTGATTGGAGTTTTTAATTAAATTCTCATTCAATTCAAATATAATAAAAATAATATTTATAATATCACTCATTCATTGTTGGAATAAAATGATAATTTAAATTTTAATGTTTGATTTGTAGGAATAAAATTACATGAAATTTCAATTCCACTATTTGGTATCCATAGCAATTAGAAAGGAATAAGTATTATAAAGACCAAAATGTCCATACTTATTATTATTATTGTTGTTGTTGTTGTTGTTGTTGTTGTTGTTAAATAATAAGTACATTTAAGTCAAAACTATAATGCAATGCCGTTGTTATTTAGACACTTTAAATATAAACTTGTATAACAAGAACATATTTAATAGCTTTCAAAATTTAATAACCATGCAACGTTAAGCTTCATAATCTCATATAAATAAAAGAAAAAAATCGGCCTTCATAAAAATAAAAGTACACAACGTAACTTATTAGTTAAACATAATAAAATGTTAAAAAATTTTAAATGTTTACATCTAAAAATATCATAGAATTATAAGTTTGTCTCAAGTGTATCTTTTTTAATTAGAAAAGATTGAGAAGGGTAATTTTGCCTCAATTGTATTTTTTTTATTCCCCACCAATGCAGAATTGAAATACCAAGGGGCCGGGGAGGGGACATGGATTCTAATCACATGAAAATAAATGAGAAAATTATAATTCTACAAAATTGTAATTTTCTCCAACTAAACGAATGAATTTGTTTGTCTTCAAAATTATGTGGGAATTAAATGAGAGTAAAATTATAATTTTTTCCAACCAAACGGATAAATTTATAATGGTTATTGGTCATGTATTTTGTATATATTTTGCTCACATATAGTCAATAATGGGAATTTACAATGTCAGAGATAATATAAAAATGTCTTATTTCAAAATAAAAAAGAAGTAGCACACATTTCAACTATTATATTATATTTTAAGAGTTAATTGAAATTGTAAGAATGTAAGTAAAATATTAGTATATTGTAAATATATTTTTTGAAAAATTAATGAAACTCGCAACTACTATTCAAAGGTGTGTACAAGATAAATTTTATTCTTGTGTAACAATCTACAAACTATACAAGAGAAATAAATTGCACTAGAAAAATTATATGCAACAAACTCGATCAAGAAAGTTATTAACAAGAATAGAATTTATGACATTCTAATACAAAAATTATTTTTCACCCATTAATTAGTGCGAGAGAGTTTTCAAATATGTTAATATTAACATTAGAGTCTGTTTTAAAAATGATAGTGAATTGCAAAGGATAAAAGATGCCCTAAGAAGACAATTGAGGAAAGTAAAATATGTGTATGCAAAAAGGAAAGTAAAATATGTGGAGGAGCTTAAAGTATGCTGAGAGGAAATAAAGGCATGGGATCTGTGAGAGAGACAAGCCAAAAAGTTTTTAAAAAATTCTGAAGTAAATAATGGGAAATTGAAAACAGTACATAAAAGAGAGAAGTGAATGAATGAATAGGATGTTTTTTTGAGAGTCCCAATAATATGTATATATATATATATATGTCTCGAGCCATGTGCCATTCCTCTCTCATCTCCTATCCGTTGACTCTCTCTCCCTCTCGCACTTTTATTCCGTCAGATGGAATGAATGTGTTGCTGTTGTTGGCCTTGGCCATGTCTCTTCTTTATCCTCCCAAAATTATCATCAATTTCATCATCACTTAATAGTGTTAAAGAGGGTATTTAGTTGTTGGCCCCGACTTAGCTCACTGATTCAATTTGTAACATAAGAATTATGTTTAAAGTGGACAGATTCTCTGTGCACACTTGCATTTGACTTGTCGGTAGAGTCATTGACTAACTATGATTCGGGATTTGAATTATTGGGAATGTAGAGGGAAGGAGTGATATAAAGACTAAAATGCCCTTTTATAATAATAATAATAATAATAATAACTAAGGGTAAAAATGTCATTTTTTTCATTTCCATGCTATGTTGAATTGAAATTCATAGGCGGGAAGGCATGAATTACCTAAGGTTACCAACTAAGATTATTTGCTGAGATTATTACATATTGATTTAACCGAAAGGTTCAAATGAGGGTGGAATTAACTTCAAGAATTCGATGTACTGGATAAATCTTACTCTAATATGTAATGGCGTGATAAGTATATCATAGATTTGTAGAGTAGTGTTAACTTGGATCAAATTTTACCTAATTGGGTATAGATATGTAGTAGTATTCATGGCGGGTGCAATTCTAACTGATTTGATTTGACAATTAGCTTAATAACCACAAAATTTCAAGTTCAATTCTCGGTGAAAATTTGTTTATTAACCCTCTCAATTTGAGCCAGTCAATTATGAAAAACATGAGGTCCAATCCCTGTTGACTAGAATCGCAAGGTGAGTTTCACCCGGAGCAGATCGAGTTTGCTCGAATTAGTGAGTATATCATAAGATACTCTAATCCATCCCCAACCAAACCAACCCTTTGAATTTGGGGAGTATTATATTAACTTATGGTTTTTAATGACACTGCATAAGTTAATTAATTTGTGTTGGCTGCTGCAGGCAGTTCAAAAACAACTTTTATTATTTGGTTTTGCATTAATGGGAGATCAGATGAGGGCATTGAATTGATTAAACTGCCTGTTCATAGAATGCTACAATTGTATATATATGCTTTTAGTTGCTACTTAATGATAGCATGTTTTGTTAGGCTACTAGTGATTGTTACCATTCACTATGCTACTATTAATTACTATTGCCAAACACCTGTCACTGTTTGTCTTCTGGTTAGTTGATATTCAATAAGTATGCTTTTAAATGAGTTGCTGTTGAAACAGTCTAATCATTCCCCTAAACTTATCCTGGTAGAAAAATGTAATGATGCACAATAGATTCTAACCCTCAGCTCAAACTAACAAGTCTAATAAATCGGTCTTGTTAGAAGTCAAACTTGTAACGTAACATTTAAGTTAGTTACCAAGTGAACAACATAATCAACTTGATTAGGGTTGTCCCAATTTCTCATTAATTTAAATAGTATGTATTTGTTATTAGATGAATAAGAAAAATAAAAGAAGTAAAGCTTTAAATAGGTTCCAATTAAGTTCGAACCCCAGTGGGAGCGGTCTATTCTATGAGCAACTTATAGACTAGTTTACCCCCTTTTAGTCATCCGTTGGTTAGGGTCACAAGACGGGATATACCCAATGTACACTCTCGGGTAGTAGTTGCAGGTATCCCTCGTCACCCATTAAAAAAAAAAAAAGAAGCTTTAATTGATACTTAACTATGATATTCATGTAATTATTCGCAAAGCAAGTATAAGAAAATAAATTTACACATTCGCTATAAGTCATATATAACTTTTGATGTACTGATATGCGTTTAATGCTGACATAAATTTCTTATTTTCCATGAAAAAAAATTATGACAACATTAATGGGTTTCAACACTGGAAAGTTACAAAGAGAATTGTTAGTGAACTTAGATTATTCCGTACAAATTTAGGGTGTTCCCACGGCTTGAATTAACTACAAACAAAATGGGTTGTACATTAAATGCAACGGATGATGAGAACTGAATATTGTATTGATAGAGTTCTTGTTACAATGATAAACAGTAGAGAATGTATATATACAAGTAGAGTCTTAGAAAGCCTAGAATAGATAATCCTAATATGAGTCTAATAGATAGAGTCCTAATACTCCCCCTCAAGCGGAAGGTAGACTGGTAACCTGAAGCTTGTCTCTAAGAAAATTAAATCTAGGACTAGGCAAAGCTTTCGTAAAGATGTCAGCTAGTTGATCTTTTGTTGAGATAAAGTTCACCTGAATGTCACCATTAGCAACCCTATCTCGAACAAAGTGATAGTCAATCTCTACATGTTTTGTCTTGGCATGAAATATAGGGTTGGCACACATGTAGGTAGCACCCAGATTGTCACACCACAGCTTTGGAGCTGGAACACCATCGATGTTATTGTCACACCACAGCTTTGGAGCTGGAACACCATCGATGTTGATTTCTCGTAGTAATGACATGATCCAAATAACCTCAGCACAGACATCTGCTAAGGCCTTGTACTCAGCCTCCGTGGAAGATCTTGCAACTGTCTTTTGCTTCTTGCACACCCAAGACACAAGATTGGTGCCAAGAAACACTGCATACCCACAAGTAGACTTACGATCTTCAGGACAACCAGCCCAGTCGGAATCAGAGAAGGCATGAAGTTCCCTAGACTCTGACTGAGTCACACGTAGCCCGAAAGATAGAGTGCCCTTAACATACCTGAGTACTCGTTTCAACTGCTCCCAATGGGTTAGAGTAGGAGCATGCATATGTTGACAGAGCTGATTGACCGCAAAGGACAGATCCAGTCGCGTGATTGTGAGATATTGTAGAGCACCAGCCAAGCTTCTGTATTTGGTTGGATCATCAAACGGATCTGCATTAAGCAACGGAGGTTTGGACGCAGCAATAGGTGTTGCTAGAGGCTTACAATCAGTCATACCAGCTCGTTTAAGGATATCTGCCATATATCGCTTCTGAGAAAGGAGAACACCAGTGCCAGATTTCACAAGTTCAATTCCAAGGAAAAACCCAGGATAACCAAGATCTCTAATCTTAAAGGCAGAAGCCAATTTGGATAGAAGATCAGCCACCAATTGCTGATCATTTCCCATAACCAATATGTCATCAACATATACTAACAAGTATACACAGACAGAACCACGAGAATAGTAAAATAATGACACATCAGTCTTTGAAGCGATAAAGTCAATCGAAAACAAAAAAGTATGCAAGCGATTAAACCAAGCCCGTGGGGCTTGCTTTAAACCATATAAAGAGCGTCGCAACAAACAGACATGATCATGCAAGTGAGTGTCAACATATCCAAGAGGTTGACGCATATAAACAGTTTCAGTTAACGTGCCATTCAGAAAAGCATTATGTATGTCAAGCTGCCTAATCACCCATCCTGAAGAAATAGCCAAACTTAACAGCAATCTGACTATAGTGGGTTTAACAACTGGACTGAATGTATCAAAGAAGTCCTCACCAAGGACCTGGTTAAAACTCTTTGCTACCAGCCTTGCCTTGTGCCTTTCTATTGAACCATCAGCTTTACGTTTGGTCCGAAAAACCCACTTGCAGCCAATTATATTCATACCTGAGTGAGGAGGGACCAGAACCCAAGTCTGATTATGTAGGAGTGCATTGAATTCTTGATCCATTGCCTCACGCCATTCTGGAAATTTAACAGCCTGAGTGTAGCAAGTAGGTTCTGGAGGACAAACCTGAGCAGACAAAGCCAAAAGTGGAGCCACAGACCGACTCCTAGTAGCCATCGTGTGGGACCGAACAGTCGGACGTGTGGACCTACCACGAGGCCGACCCCTCTGGCGAGCCGGGGCAACAACAGGCTCAGCAGATGATGTGGACTGATCATGATCAGCACGCACAGGTGGCTGTAACTGCAATACGGACTCAGCCCAAGGTTGCTGCGTAAACGGTGGTGGCTGCACAACAACTTTACTAACAAAAGGAAACACATTCTCATCAAAGTGTACATGTCTGCAAACATAAATCTTATTAGTCTGTAAGTCCATGCACCTGTACCCCCTAAAGGACGTAGGGTAACCTAGGAAGACACAGGGAGATGACCTGAATGACATTTTATGACGGTTATAGGGACGCAAGTGAGGATAACACAGACAGCCAAAAACTCGAAGGAAAGAATACGAGGGAGAAGATTTATGTAATAGCCTATGAGGACTGGAATTTTGTAACACAGCGGAGGGCATTTTGTTAATCAAGTAAACAGCAGTCTCAAAAGCAAAATCCCAAAAACGAGATGGCACAGAAACACGAGCCATAAGAGTGAGACCGGTTTCAACAACATGTTTATGTTTCCTCTCTACACGCCCATTTTGTCATGAGTATAGGCACATGATTGTCTATGATTAATTCCTAACTGAACAAACGAAGAATGCAGCTTTTTGTATTCTGCTCCTAAATCAGACTGAACAGACTTAATTTTACGATTAAAGGAGCGTTCAACTAAGGCACGAAACTGATCAAAGATGGCATACAAGTCAGATTTTTGTTTCATAGGAAAAAACCATGTATAACGAGAATGATCATCGACAAAAAGAACAAAATAACGATAACCAGAGGATGACAAAACAGGAGCTGGTCCCCAAATATCAGTATAAATTAAATCACAAACATTCGAACTAGCAGACTCAACACGTGGCAATGGGAATCGAGCAGATTTACCCAATTGACACGCAGAACATAAAGTAGAAGTACAACGAGAAGCACGACTAGAACTACTAACAGAACAAAAAGGAAGAATTTGACTTAAGACTCTTTGATGAGGATGACCCAAACGATCGTGCCACACCGACGAGGAATCACGTGAGGAAACAAAAGCCTGGGGACTGACTTTCGGAACAGGAAGCGCATAAAGACCACCCGAACTATTGCCGCGCAGGAGGATTGCTTTGGTTGTTATATCCTTCACAACAAAGAAAGACGGATGAAACTCAAAGAAAACGTCATTATCTTTAGCAAAACGCTAAACAGATAAAAGAGAAGAGGATAAACCAGGAACATGTAAAACATCATACAACTGAAAAACCCTAGTAGGAGTAGGAAAGGTAGCATGGCTAGTATGACTAATAATCAAACCCTTACCATCACCAACACGAAGAGAATCACCACCATTATACTCCTCGGATGTAGATAATGCAGCAATATCAGGTGTGGCATGGTTCGTTGCCCCGGTGTTAGGAATCCAAAGATGCGAGTCTGCTGCCCATTCGGCCAAGAGTTGCCGACATTGGAGGGACGAGACGGAGCCCCACTGCCACGCTACGAACTGCCGCCACGCCATGGACGCCGCCCCCCACCACCGCGGTGAACTGTAAACGCAGCAGCAGAAGACGGCTGGACACCGCCATACCCGTCGCCGACCGAGAACTCGTGTGACCCCAGTAAATCAGCAAGAGCAGGAAGACTTACCGGCCGACCATTGACGTTCAAGGAGGCAATGACGGAGTGATACTCTGGTCGCAAACCTCTAAACACATACATATTAAGCTCCTCCAATGGCACTGAACGCCCAGTAAGGGCAAGGTCCTTGACCAGAACCTGCGCACGGGCTATGAAATCAACAGCCGAAGCATCCCCCTGGCGGATTGTTTGAAGCTGACCGAGAAGGTGCATGATCCGAGCATTACTGGAGGAAGCTAGAGCTCGTTCAAGAGCCACCCAAAGTTCCTGCGACGTACGACAACCAACCGCAAGATACATGACCTCCGACGATAAAGACGAAATTAGCATGCTGAGAACCGCCTGATCTTGACGTACCCACGGAGCGAACAACGGATTAGGCGTAGCAGGTGGCGGAGTAGAAGAAGCAGCCTCAACAACCGGATTAGATGGAGCAACAATAGGTAGAAACGCAGGAGGGCACGGATTCGTACCATCTACGAAACCGATTAGTTCATGGCCACGCAAAAAAAGAACAACTTGTGTTCGCCAAAACAATAAATTCTTATTGGTGAGCTTGATGCTCACATAGTGATGTGCAGTAGAAGGAGTTGCAACAGCCGAAGAAACAGTGGAAGAAACAGCAGCATCAGAAACGGTCCGTTCAGATGAATTAACAGATCCGTCAGCCATCGGGAAAGAAACCTAGGCTAGCTGATACCAGATGAGAACTGAATATTGTATTGATAGAGTTCTTGTTACAATGATAAAGAGTAGAGAATGTATATATACAAGTAGAGTCTTAGAAAGCCTAGAATAGATAATCATAATATGAGTCAAATAGATAATCCTAATATGAGTCAAATAGATAGAGTCCTAATACGGATTCCACATTAAATGCAACACTCTTATACTAATAACTGCTTGGATTAACACCCGGCTCTGGCTATTATTGTTGATTGCTTATTCTGGCTCTTTCTACCGTTACATAATTAAAGCTTTGATTAGACCCGAAACCTAATTACATAATTATCCAATTATCTCGTCACCTGATTAAAAGAAGGGTAGCTTCAACTTGAAGAGAGACAAAGAATCCAGCTCAAGTTGAGGGTGGAATGAAGATGGTGGGGGAGTTGATGATAATGTAAATTAGAAAAGTGATGAGTGCAAACCATATAATCCTATATATGAATTGAAAAAAAGGGATAATCTTGCACGATGAAACATTATATTTGTAGTCTTTAATGTGGGCAGCACTACGCAAGTCTAGGGTTCAACATAGGTTGGTGTTTTAAATTGGGGATTTTTCAATTGTTATCTCCATAAGGAAAACCCATCCCATTCACAAGTCTCCATCACAGCTTCTGTTTACTTGTTCACAACTAGTTTGGGTCTAGCTGATATGAGGAAGAACAGGTGGCCCCCACCCTATCCTAGTCATCACATGGTGGGCCCCCAAAGGGGCCCCACGTGTTTATAATAATTTATCACAATCATGTACTGTACTACTGTGGATTATTATATTTCAAAAAAAAAATATATGTACTGTGGATTACATTATATTATACACTGATTTGATGATGAGGTGAGAAATACTATATATGTAGTGTGCGGCTTTAGTTAAGTGATATTTTTTTGCATGTTGCAACATTTTGTTCATGCTATATACAAGTGTATCATGTATCTACTCTATCATAAAATATTTCTTTAAGTGATCCAAATAAGATTATCAAATTTTAAAAATTAAAACTAGCTAATTCAATCTAAATCCAGAACGGTGGTGTGTGTGTGTGTGTATACTCATAATCATATGAGTTCACCCTTTTCAGGAGTCCGTGTGAGCATATCTAATCCATTAAAATGTGAAGATCAATGACTTAAAATGTGAAAACAAGCCTATATATAACTTTTAAAATAGAAAAAATGACAATTAATTTTAATCACATAGTTATACTTGTCACTAGTTTTTGTTCTCAAATTGTCTATGAAATAGCTTTTTGTGTTCCTAAGTTTTGTTAGGCTTTGGTTAAAAAAAAAAAATTCACAAACAATTGACAGCTGACAACTATAAATATTTTTTGTTCAATATATAATGTGAACTGATTCTTAAACTAGATAACCCAGTTAATTTGAAAATCAAAACCATGACATTGTATCGTAAAGTTTGATTTCAATTCAATCAAATTTATAATTTAAATCATTAGAACAACAATAGTGATAGAACTCAAATTTGAATTTTTCGTCAATTTTGTGAAGCCAACAAGGAGAAAGATGGAGAAAAAATCAGAAGGCCATCATCCAAATGTGCCCGCTAAACGCGCAAATCACACTCACGTTTGTGTCTGTCTCACTAACAAAAAACTCAAACCTAGCAAAATAATCCTATATACCTCTCAGCTCTCTCCTCCCTCCTTTGTCCTCCACCTCAACCTTTAAAAAGAGAGAGAGAAGAAGAAGCCAATAGGGATGCTCTCAAAACCAAAATCAAATGGATAACAAAACCAAAATAGCTTCTTCAAACCAAAAGATTAGAGCTCATAAAGTGTGTTTCAAATCTACCCAAATTAAAGACCAAATGCAGCATAAATAATGAGTTAGTTTTAATGGAAACTATAGTGTAGAGTAGCATGGTTTTAGGGTGTGTATGTTAGCCGTCTAGCTATAAGTTGTAGGGTTTATTGGTGGCAAAAGTAGACTCTTCACAATAGTAAAAAGCAATTACATTACGCTACCTATTACTTTCGAAAAGTAATTCATCTTACAATCCACAAAGAGCCAAACTTGTGAATAAAAATTTATAAGTTTTAGTGGATTATATCATGAATTTTATGAATTTGTCCTCAGATTTATAAGAAGATAAATTGAGTCAAGGAGTCCAATCGAAGCTTTCAATGTTCATGGCAAAAATTTGAATTCTTTCATACTACTAGAAGCAAGTTTTAAGTGAGACATTTCATCCACTAAACTAAATGACCAATACCCTAAGGGCATAGAATAAAATTTCACCTACCAACAACCTGTAAAAAATACCCCCCCCCCCCCCCCAAAAAAAAAAAAACTTTAATAAAAAATAGAAATAACCTTAATAAAGGCTTTAAATCATGACCCTAGCTTGACTAAGTAATAAATATTCCAATTCTTACTTATCGAGAACAATCTAACGAAATATTTTAATTCTTACTTTACCAGGACATATAATCTCTATTTATTCTGTTACGGGCAAATATAATTTACCCTCGTGCACTTTAACTTGTCAATAGTTTTACTTTTGTAAATACAAAAACAAAACAAAAAAAATGTTGGGTTGTGGCTCGGAAAGCTTAGTTCGGCATCATGTTATCAAACTGTGGCGTTGACTTACTATTACACAAGTGTAATAAAATAAAAATGTGTCTTCGTTATTAATTAGTTATTGTTTTTGACGTAGTGTTAAGCTGTTCACTGATCCAGGTAGTGCTTTATCTTTCTCTTTGATGGAGTTGTTGAGGCATCTTTTGTTCTACTTTTTAGAAACAGTGTGCAGTTAACTTTTGTTATGTTGATCGGTTTATTTGATGCATTCTCTCTTTATCTCTTGTGCTGCCGCCGACAATCTTTTATTAGCGTGTTTTAAGGTAGGTGGAAACAGCACACCTGCAATTTTCAACATCGAGTTGAATTGGAGTGTGGGTAAAAGCTCTCTACTCATTTTTGCGTTTGGGACTTGTTTCTTCTGCCGATGACTTGCCTAATCCAAACACCATTTAAGGTTTTTTTTTTTTTTAATATGAAATAAGAATAAACATTCAATGAGGTTAGATATCAAACTATAACCATATATATTAAAATTATAAATTTATACCATTTTTTCATAAGATATTATTACATTGACCAAAATTTTCACCATTTGGCGTGGTCCATGTAACAAGATACTTCACCGTAAATACATTAGCCTAAAAGTTAAAAGTTATAATATTTATTAAAAAAAATGTTACCGATAGTTAAAAGTTATAATTCTATCACCACACATTACTTAACAACTCCAGTCGAGTTGGTTGGACAATTGCCTTAGTAACTCCTTATGAGAGTTATGAATTAACCTTCTTGATTTAAGTCGGTTAGCAATAGACAACTTAGTCTAGTTTACCACCTCCTTGTAGTCTTATGCTAACTAGGATTACAATGCTAGTTTCACCCAAACCGCACTTTCAAGTAGGGACTACAAACTTTCTCAAAAATGAAAATAAAAAATTATAATAATAACAATAAACCACCCTTAAATGCCTATAGTTGGTCACCCCAAAATGGCAAAAATGTATGTATAATATTATAACAATAAACCACCCTTAAATACCTATAGTTGGTCACCCTTAAATATTATTTCCAACTTTTCAAAAGCCGTCAACCCATAATAGTCTCATAGTGGTATTCTCACCCTATAAAACTAAGCCGAATTCAACTTGAGTAAATAAAAAANAACTTGTCAATAGTTTTACTTTTGTAAATACAAAAACAAAACAAAAAAAATGTTGGGTTGTGGCTCGGAAAGCTTAGTTCGGCATCATGTTATCAAACTGTGGCGTTGACTTACTATTACACAAGTGTAATAAAATAAAAATGTGTCTTCGTTATTAATTAGTTATTGTTTTTGACGTAGTGTTAAGCTGTTCACTGATCCAGGTAGTGCTTTATCTTTCTCTTTGATGGAGTTGTTGAGGCATCTTTTGTTCTACTTTTTAGAAACAGTGTGCAGTTAACTTTTGTTATGTTGATCGGTTTATTTGATGCATTCTCTCTTTATCTCTTGTGCTGCCGCCGACAATCTTTTATTAGCGTGTTTTAAGGTAGGTGGAAACAGCACACCTGCAATTTTCAACATCGAGTTGAATTGGAGTGTGGGTAAAAGCTCTCTACTCATTTTTGCGTTTGGGACTTGTTTCTTCTGCCGATGACTTGCCTAATCCAAACACCATTTAAGGTTTTTTTTTTTTTTAATATGAAATAAGAATAAACATTCAATGAGGTTAGATATCAAACTATAACCATATATATTAAAATTATAAATTTATACCATTTTTTCATAAGATATTATTACATTGACCAAAATTTTCACCATTTGGCGTGGTCCATGTAACAAGATACTTCACCGTAAATACATTAGCCTAAAAGTTAAAAGTTATAATATTTATTAAAAAAAATGTTACCGATAGTTAAAAGTTATAATTCTATCACCACACATTACTTAACAACTCCAGTCGAGTTGGTTGGACAATTGCCTTAGTAACTCCTTATGAGAGTTATGAATTAACCTTCTTGATTTAAGTCGGTTAGCAATAGACAACTTAGTCTAGTTTACCACCTCCTTGTAGTCTTATGCTAACTAGGATTACAATGCTAGTTTCACCCAAACCGCACTTTCAAGTAGGGACTACAAACTTTCTCAAAAATGAAAATAAAAAATTATAATAATAACAATAAACCACCCTTAAATGCCTATAGTTGGTCACCCCAAAATGGCAAAAATGTATGTATAATATTATAACAATAAACCACCCTTAAATACCTATAGTTGGTCACCCTTAAATATTATTTCCAACTTTTCAAAAGCCGTCAACCCATAATAGTCTCATAGTGGTATTCTCACCCTATAAAACTAAGCCGAATTCAACTTGAGTAAATAAAAAAAAAAAAAAAAAAAAACCTTACTTAGTCCAGAGCTGATCATGTGTTCTATTCTTCGAAACACAAAACGAACAAAATTAATTGACCAATTTCTTTTGAAAATTAAAGTGCCTCATGGGTTTGGTAGGATAATACGCTACCCCACCAAAATAACAAATGATGGCATTAAAGATCAGCAAGAGTTCCTCCCCCTAATGCACTACCCACACTGTAAAATTGGTTGAAAAGACAAAAATTACATGATTTATTACAGAGAAAATTGTAGTAAATAAAAGCTAAGAGGAATTAAAGGTTTGTAAAACTGACTGAAAAAAATAAAATAAAATCACAACAGAGATAATATAAACCAGCAATACAATCCGGGGGGAAAAGAAAAAAGAAAAAACTCATCCTTTCATGTTCTCCTAGATTCTAATTGTAGAGTAGGAAACAGCTGAATGATTTGTATAAGCAATACAATTGAGTAAAAGCTGCACTTATCTGGTCTGGGCTGGAGAACAAAGTAAACCTGATGCATCTGCTCCAACCACTGCTAGGTCACAAACGGTACAAAGCTGCCCCTCTTGGGATAGAACAAAATGAGTACAGCAGTAAGGGCAAGTGACGTCTTTTTGACCACGGTAGATAGGGACATGGGTTGCGCCACAAGTGACGAAAGGATTTCTGAAGTCATAATCCAGCTGTGCAGTATCGCGCATATTTTTCTCTGCAGCCTGGAGAACTTGCCGTGCTAACTTGGCCTGGCTTTCGACGGTTGGGTTGGTCTCCAAGAGTCGCCTAGCAAAGTTGGCAGCTGTGATCATGTTACCAGCCTTGTAGCACACAGTCATGGCATTTTGCAATGCGAGTCTCAAGTGGGGAGTCTGAAGGTTACAGTGGGTGAAGTAGGCTGCCAATTCCTGCTGACGAGTAGGGTTGTCCTTCATTTCCTTTCTCTTGATTTCCATTTGCAAACCCAAAACATACTCCTTCACAATGATCACCAGTTCCTTGACTTCATCTACCTCTCGTCGTGATTCAACAACAATCAGGGGAATGGTATGGAGGATGCCCTGGAAAGTTCGAAGAGCCTCAGCGAATTTCCCTTGCGTTGTCAATTTGTAACCGGCTTTAAGTTTCTCTTCCAACTGTGAAAAACTGAAGACTAGAGAAGGTGGACGCCGCACATTAGGGCTTGCAGATTCACTCCAACCTCTCTCGAGAGCGACTGAAATCACTGGTGTTGTTGAGAGGGCAAGCAAGTATGTATGGCTGCCAACATGAAGATCAATAAACAATTGCCTTAGAGGAGTAAAGTTCCTAATCCCTAGTTGTCGGTTCAGCAACCGCATTGCAGTGTCGAAATTGCCAGCAGCCACATGCTCAGCAGCAAGAGATGATTTTTGCACCCAAATCTGGCTCACAGGCATGCCAGGGGTTGGGGTGACAAATACCGAACGTGCATTAGGAACATTCTTTGGTGTGTCACTTTCAGGTGGCAGCTCCAGATCCTCAAGGTCCCATCCTCCTTCATCTCCTTCCTCTTGAGCTTCCTCATCTTCAAGCACCATACTGACATCACCATTCTGCAGATTGTCCTCTTCACCAACATCCAATGTCTCACCCCAATCACCATCCACAGCTTCTTCATCGTCCTCCCTCGCATCCCTATCTCTAATGTTCAGTGCACCTTCAAATATGCCTTTAGACACCATTAACAGAGGCCAATCTCCGCCACCCGAAATAGGACTAGCAGGCAGCAAAAGAGAAGCTGTCTTCTGCTTTGGCAAAGATGGGACATTATCACCAAGTTCAGATGCAAGACGCTCAGCAATATCACTGAGCCCATGGACTGATGCAGTGATGTAAGCAAGGGGTAGATGACCAGCATTCTCCAAAATCTTGATGCGCTCACGAATGTCTCCAAGGTACAAAGCATTGTGGAACTGACCCATCACTTCATTTTTCACCTCAGCAATTTTCATCATCTTAGATAACTTCTCCAGATTCCCAGTTATCAGATAGAGGAATGACAGCCTCTCAAAGTTCTTTGTTTTCTGGTATGCATATTCAACAATGCCAGCATTACCCTGCCGAAGGGCCTCCACCCCCAGCCTATACCAGTGATCTTTCTCATCTATTTTTTTAGCAGATTCAAGTGCAATCTCAATATTCCCACTTTCAAGTGCTAAGTTGAAGCGGGTTCGCTCATCTTTCACAAAATGGAGGGCAACTTCTGGAAATCCCTTCTGCTGCAAATATGCAATCATGGCTTGCCCACAGAGTTCTGAGTTCCTTATCATGCTCATAACTTGGTCATATCTCTTCCTCAACAAAGAGAGCTTAAAAATGTACTCAGTCGAATCAATGATAATTGGGCGGTTCTTTCCATCTCTGTCCAAACAAAAGATTGTGTTCCCATAAATTTTTGTTATATACACTGGTACATCTAAGGTCTTAATAATTCCATTATCCCCATTGGGAAGGCAATACTTAATGTGGGTCAGCGTTGCATATATGAAAACCCCATTGTCATCCCAGGTTCCACTCTTGACACGAATAGTCTCATGAAGGGTGCAGCGCTGCACCAGCTTCTTATCAGCTATGACAATAGAATGCTTGCTGAGCAAAGCAACACTCTCCATGTCTTGTGACCACACAATGTACCTAATAAAAGGAGTTTGAAGATCTCCAAGAACAATTCTCTGTTGAAGATCAAAAATCATCACCCTGTCCTCTGCTCTACACAGTAAGTTTCCAGTACCAGCATAAAATATTGCATCAGTGGCCATAGGAAGAATACTTTTCTTAACAATTTCATTTTTCAAATTTTTTACAAGAACCTGATTGGTGCTTTTCTCAAGAACTGCAAACCTATTTCGAGCAACAAAAATTGCTGATCCTCCAACTCCTCTTTTAGCATCTTGCACTGTGTCACCCCTCCCATAGCTATCTTTGGGCACAATATACAGTTCATAAGAACCCCCATCCACATCTGAACATATTAAGACAGCATTTTCACTAGGACTGTAGGAAAGGGTTCGTGGACTTTGATTCAAGCTGTTTGAACCAGGCCTACGAATAGGTATCAACTGTGTATCTTTCTGAGTTGAATACTCATAGACTCGGAGGAACCGGTCTTTGACATAAAAGAGAGAATCACCACTAACGGAAAAAGCAGGGCGTTCTCTCTCCAACTTGAAGACTATCATCCCACTGTCATGGCCCGCTGCTAAAAGATTCATCTCTGGGTGAGATGCAAGGATCCAATACCTGTCATGCTCCCTACGAAAAGTCTGAAGACCAGTCCTTTTTGTAGCATCCCATACACGAATGCTCTTATCCTCAGAATTTGAGACAATAATATCTTGTCTTGCATGAAATAAAACACATGAAACATTGTTCATGTGCCCCCTCAATGTGTCCACCTCCCAAGCTTTCGTATCTACAAATGCAGAATACAGCAATCACAAAACAATTTAAGTTTAGAAATATATAGCAGTACAATACTATTCGAATAAAGGCCAACAGAGGATATTGACAACTACATCATCAACAATTCTAAATTTCTAATTGTTGACAACAAACACTAAGATCTGTTGGTTTTCCAATAAGTTGTATGAATGAGAAACCAGTCCCCTATACACATGCTAAATTAAAATTTAAGACGTAAAAGAAATTCCACATGTCCTACAGAGAAGCCATTTCATAATAATTAACAGAAGAATAGCTAATACACAATTTAGTCAAAACACCAACAAAAAAATTTGAAATTCTAAATAGTAGTAGAAAATATAAATTTAAAATATCCACAAACAAAGCCAATTTCCTTAGCTGTAAAAATGCGAACTTCTATGAAAAAAGAGACATTTTTTATTTTAACAAAACTCGACAACTCTTTAGACTTTAACTTATACATCTTGGCCCCCCTCCACTACTTCACCTTTTAAAAATGTTTTCATAAATCGATTTGTCTCTTTTCATCTTTGCTCTTCAAACCCTTACCAAACCACATTCTAAACTTTCACATCACATCATTTTCTAACATAACTCCTGATCAATATCATAAATTTCATGAATGAGCAGGAGAGCAGTTCTATAGTTCTACTAGCTTAATGAATAATTGAAACTGTTGCAAGAGTGACCACCAAATTTAAATTACATAGGATTTCCTTCAATCGATTTCTAGTATTCCAAGCATGGAACCAAAAAAACTGCTATTGAGAAAAATTAAATAATTTAAAAAGAAAATGGTAAGGAAACAGAAAACAAAGTGCACACAGGGCATACCATTCATTCGCCAAATTTTCACTTGGCGATCATCAGCACCAGAAACAATTAGGGGTAGTGTTGGATGGAAAGAGGCCCAATTAACACCTCTATCATGGCCTTCTAAGACATACTTCACCACAGCATCAACCCCACCAAAGAAATCTGCATTCATCTGACTTAACCGCAGGATGTCATCAGCAGGGGAAACTGTTTTCTTTCTCAGGGCACCAATATCCCAAACCCGAATTGTCTGGTCCAAAGATGCAGAGACAACCAAATCTTCTTTGGGATGAAATGAGGCACACATCACATAATGGTTGTGACCAGTCAAGACAGAAATACATGTACGAGACTGCCAATTCCATATCCTGATTGTCTGGTCATCACTTGAACTAACAATCCAGGGGTATTCGTGATGAAATTGAACAGTCCGAATGTAATCAAGATGACCAAGGAGGGTAAACAGACACCTATGCTGCTTGTAATTCCATACCTTAATTTTATAATCATCACCTGGAGTACAACAAATCCAAATACACAAGGTAAACTGAAGGAAAACACTCAACAATGATCACCACATATAATGAAGCATCTGACCTGATTCATCTAGTTATTGACTGATGCTTCACACAAAAAGAATATATCACTAAATTCATTTCAAATATTCAATTTAAAAAAAAAAAATCATTCTCAAATGTACTTTGCTTTCTTTAGTTGAGCAATGAGCAACAGATATACAACACACACAATTAACAACAGTAGTCTAATATGATCCGTAGAAGCTAAAGAGCAGATTGTTTAACATATCAGATATACTAGCACTGCCGCAGCACATAAACACATCAATCACGGTTAGAATTTCACTAATTGAACGAAACTAACAAACAACATCAATTTCCAGATTACGCCTATAGCAATCATAATTTAATAAAAGCATCAGTAGATCCACACTGAACCGAAGTCTAACTAACTGCACCGCAACACCGAAAGCTAAGAAACAGAAACAGAAACAGAGAGAAAGCAAGCAAAGAGCAGACCTCCAGACACGAAGAGCGGCTGCGACTTGTGGAAGTGGACGCCCCTGACGGGGCCATCGTGCTCGTCGAAGCGATCAATGAGGGTGCCCATCCGGTAGTCCCAGAGCTGGATCACGCCGCTGTGGAGACTGGCGAGGATCCATGGCCGCTTGCTGTGGAAACTCAGCCCCTTGACTCGATTACTCTTCGTCTCGAACTTCGTCAGCATCTTCTCCTCCCTTTCCTTTCCCCGCGGCTTCACAAATCTGAAACCCTAGCTGGACGGCGAGATCGAATCGGAGTCAGATCTGAGACGGGCGGTGCATTTGATATGAAGAAGACCCAAGGAAAACCGTAGAGATGAGTCTCTCTGATAAAATAAGCGGAGATATGAGTGAACGCTGTCGGATCTACCCGGTAACTTTACTGTTTTATAGTACGGGTTAAAAGTGGATCATCCGAATCGGGTTGTCTGTCATCTCCGCTAGATCCATCGCGCTGGAATACTCATTTCGCCTATTCTCCATGTCGTTTTTTTTTTTTTTTTTTTTTTTAATTTTTTTTTTTTTTTTTTTTT